>NW_020884906.1:7498214-7754153 GCF_003945725.1 Corapipo altera
CCAGCTCTGACGGTAACGGGGGTCCGGGCACCGGGGAGGTTTGCGGGGGAGGGGGTTACCGCAGGGGGGTCGCGGGGACCGGGGAGCTCCACCGGCTCTCCCGGGGCGCAGCGGAGGCGGCGCCGCCGCAGCGCCGGTGCCCGGAGGTGCCTGGAGGTGTCCGCGGAGCCGCCGCCGCTGCCGGGGCCCGGCTCGCCCTTCGCTACCGGAGAGGAACGGGAACAACTTTTGGGGTCTTTTTTGTGGTTTTGTGTTGTTTTGGTTTTTTTTTTTTTTCCCATCCAATTTTTGATTTTTTTTTTTATGGCTTTTTGAGTCGCCTGACTCGTAAGTGGAAATAAAATATCCACGGGTGCCTCCAGGAGGAAAGCTGAGACACTTCCAGCGGGAGCCTACCGGGAGCTGCCGCCTTTGCTGCGACCCTTTTCTGCCCCTTTTCGCCTGGAAAAAAAAGGGGTTTTCTCCTCCTTCCCGGGCAGGGAAGCGCCCGCTCCCACCGGGACACCAGAGCGGGTGGTGGCAGAGCAGGACCCCGCCATGGACCCCGCGCTGGTGTGGATCCCGCCGGTCACAAAGGAGAGGGAAGAAGGACCCACCCAGCGATGGTTTATTTAACACCCGTCTCCCGGCTGCCTCCGTCGGGTCAGGAGGCTCTGCTGGGGAAAATACTCTCTGGAAAAAGCTCAGCTGCGGAGGGAGCATCCCTGAGCATCCCTGTGGCATCTTCTGGACCATCGGCGTTGGGAATCGGATTCGCCGGGGATGAGGCGTCGTGGTCCCCGAGAGCTCCCGGGCAGCACGGCTGGGCATCCACCGGGGCGGCCACTGGCTCCAGCCGGGGACAAGCGGGCTGTCCCCAGGAGAAATGAGCTGTTCCCAGTGCCAGCAGCTCAGCCCCAGCATCCCAATCCAGCTCTGGGAAAGCCATCGCATCGTGGGAATTTAATGGCTGGAAAGGCAGGGCCTGGACGCAGTGAGCCAGCGGCACGGCACAGCTCCCTGCAGGGCACGGCTGCAGCCGGGCTCGGCTCCGGCCCTGCCGGGTATTTCCGAGGAGAGGCAGCGGCAAAGTTTTCCAGCCGTGCACGGTGTTTTCCGAGGGATAAATTCAGTGGCATAGGGCAGTGTTTTGCCTGGCTCTGGTTGTCGGGATCTCTGTAGGGAGGTTTTTGATATATATTTATGTGTGTGTGTGTATACATATATATATATATATATTTATTTCTATGTGCATCCTCCTGCATGGGATGCTATTGACCTGCTGGCAGCTTGGCTGGGTGGATGACAGGCTCTCATGGAGGGCAGAGTGGCTGTGGGGCACTGCGGGCATGAGGACAGAGCCACGTGGCTCCTCTCTCACTAAGGAGCGTCCCGTATCTTGTTCGGGATGATTTTGTGGGATTTGGCAGTTTTACACCTTCCTGTGCTCCTGCAGAGGGTTTGACCATCTGATGTGCCGGGCACGTGCCTCTGGTCACTGGCCAAACAAGTGGAATTGCTCTGGCGGGACCCTGGCTGGCAAAGCCCTCGCACCTGGGCTCTGGCGCCGGGGGGTGAGGTGGGAAATATCCCTGGCAAAGGGCACCTGGCACGCTGGGAGGGATTCTTCTTGTTAAGGATCCATAAAACTTTGAGGAGCAGGTTCGAGGTGCCGGGAGCCGCGGTGTGAGCCGGGTGCGGTCGGGCAAGGGCTGCCGTGGTGGAAGGAGAGGGGAGCTGTCGCCGCGGTGCCTTCTGCTAACCTTGTGTGTAGAGCAGGGGAAAGAAAAACCGTTCCTTGGCTGCTGGAGCACAGCTCGTTTTTCCAGCTTCAGGAACAGTTTTCCTGCTGGGTGGTGAGTCGGTACCGGTGGGGCACGTTCTCTGTGCCGGAGCAGCGCTGGCTGCGAGCTGGGCCCCGTTTCAGCCGACTGCAGCATTAAAAATTGAAATATCTTGGTGTGAATATTTATCCTCAGGCTGGAGCAAGGAATTCCATGGAGGGAGGAGGTGGGCGGCTGCTGCCGGGCTGTACCCTGGGGACAGAGCCCTTGGGGAGGCCACATCACCTCAGTTTTTAAGCCCCTCTGGTTATCTCTTCTTTGAGCCTGAAATTCGTCCATCCCCAGCAGGCTGCAGGGGAACCGCTTTCCTCCTGGGGCTGGTTTTCAACTGCAGGCTGCTGCCCTGCCCAGGGAAGGGCTCTGGCTCCAGGGCCGAGGGTGTCCTGGGTCCCACGACCCCGCAGTATCTGTGCCGAGCCGGGCACTCCGACCCCGCGCTGCCCCCGCGCTCCCGCCGTGTGTGCGGCATCAGTGCCGGGCGTTTGCATCCTTGCCAGGCGGCGGAGTTAATTTTTGCCTGGAGCGGGTTTCCTGCGTGTCCTCAACTTGTGCGGGAAAATGTGCGGTGGAGCCGGGCAGCCCCGCTCCCTCTCCGGCGTGATCCTGCGGCACAGGGAGCCGTGGCCTCGGGAATGTGCGATGGGAGCCGGCTCACCCCGCCACCCTCCTGCTGTCGCGGTACCACGGGCAGGGTCTTGAGCAGGGGGGATGTCGGGGTGATGGTGTTGGTGGCCTTGTGGCCTCAATGCTAATTTTGGGGACAGGGCAGGCTATCCGTCCCTGTGTAAGGTCCTTTGCTGGTGGTGTCTCGTCCTGGGGTGGAGGGGCTCTGTGTGTGACCCCCCCCCCCCCAAGGCTGGGGATGCTGCAGCTGGCAGGGTGGGCCGGGGGCTGCACCTGCCGGGACCCCTCTCCCGGCCCCACCGGCATCTGTGCCGCCGCATGTCCGTCTGCAGCGGGCGCATGCATGCAAAAAATAAGACATTTCTTCTTTCTCTTCTGCCTGCGCATTCCTCAAAAAGCTAATATTCATGAAAGGTAATTCAATCAAACCACGATGCCTATCAGCTAATGCAGCAAAGCTGGCGCAGGGGTGAGAATGGGAGCCAGGAACACAAAAGCCCTGTTTTATTACCTCCTGCTTGCCTGAGAATTGCTTTTCTCCCTCGAGTGAGCCGGCTAAAGCTGGCTTTATTATGTTAACCTATTTGCGTGTCAAGAGCTATTGTGCCTCTCTTTATCTGTGTTTGTATTTGCTCGATGCAGGGAATAAAAGGACGAGGCGAAAATGGATGGCTGGTCAGTGCTCCGCACTCTGGGGGCACTGATTGGTTGCTAAGTGATTTGCATCCCCGGTAATCGCTTTTATCTCGGAAGGATGTCGTGTATAATTATAAGCCTACTGACATCTTTTGAAATCTGCCTAATGGGTGTTTTTAATTTACATGGGAAGCAGGGGCTATTTGTGTTGCTCTGATTACAGGTTGGGTGAGTATATGGGCTAAAATAGAGATATTTCCATAGATGTGGGGCACCGGGAGGGATGGGGCTGGGATTTTTGGCGAGTCCGTGCTCGCCCAGGGATGGATGGAAGAGCAGAAGTCACCGTGTGTGAGTTTGGGGTTTAATCCCTCAGCCCAGTACACAGACTGGGGTGCTGCTGGTCTGTGTGCTCAGCCCCTGTGTGGCTGGTCCTGTAGCCATCCTGTGAAATACAACAGGAGGTGGGCTCCTGGCTGCAGCCAGACTGCCGGCTGCGGCTGTGGATTTCCAGGACCCCCCTCTGCAGCCTGGGATGAGGCACAGGGGGGCTGTCATTGAACCCCCTGGCCTGGCCATCTGTGCCAGCACGGGGCCAATGGTGCTGACCTGGGTGGCACACAGAGCTGTGCTGATGAGGGGACAGACTGAGGTTCTGGCTCATCCCCCAGTGCAGGGAGTGCCGAGGGCTTTGCTGGACCAGGAGGTACCTATGGAACCTGTGTCTGTGGGCCTCGGAAACTGGTGGATCCTGTGGCTCCATCAGAACCGTGGCTGGTGGGTTCACACGGCCGTGGTGGAGCCGCTGTGTTCACTCACAGAAATAAAGCTCCTGAGCACCTGCAGTCCCGCTGCCAGCCCTGGGCACCTGCATCCAGGGGGATCCCAACTGGCTGCCCACTGGAGCCTGCTGAGGTGTTAACAGGGTTTGGGGTGTGCTCCTGGTGTTGGAGGCTTTGGAAGAGCTGTGGTGCAACTCTTGGGTGGGCAACGGGACGTGGGTGCTCTTGGGTGCAGAGGAGCCGTGATGTTGGAAGCATCCTGGCAGCAGCGCCGTGCTGGCCATGCCCAGCTGGCATGCTCGGCTTTCCTGCTTTCTGCCTCCTTGCTGGTAAATTGTCAGAAAGGAGGAGATTTGAGGTGCAGGCAGTGGGGAGACGAGAGGCCTTGGGTTCCCCCCCAGGGGACACCTCAAACACACAGAGGTCCTGACACGAGGTTGGTGCTTGTGACGGGTGCCAGGGCTGGGCAGGATAAGAGTGCGGGGCAGGTCCCAGGGGTAGGTCACCCACAGGGGCAGCTCCAGCCAGCTGCTTCCTTCCTCCTCCTCCTCCTCCTCCTCCTCCTCCTCCTGCTTCCTCAGAAAAGGTCATAACTGAACCACAAGCACGTGCCCAGCTCCCTCAGGCCGTGCGCAAGGTGACCCCATCAATTTGCAGGGCTGAGGTGGTTCTGTGGCACCGTGGGCAGTGCTGTGCTGAGCAGGGTGGGATGCCAGGCTGGTGGGAAGCACAGGGCATGGGAAAAGTTGATATGGGGGGCGAGTGCTGGACCCCATGCCTTGGACCCTGGGGTGCTGTGCCCCCCTGCACAGGCAGCCCCATCCCATCCCACTCCGTCCTGCTGGCGAGCAGTGCCGGCACCGCTATTTATGGCTGGCTGTAAACAAACTCCCAATGAAAGAAAGTTAATGACCTGAGACTGACAGGAGCCTGCTGGGAGTTTTTATAGCCCCTGGGACTCCTTTTGCTAAAGAGAGAATACATCAGCGTTTTAACCCAAAACAGCGAGAGCCGGGTGGTGCAGGGACGGGGGGATGGCCTCAGCGTGGGGAAGTGGAGGGGCTGGTGCTGGGAGAGGAGGGGGTTTTGGTGGGGGGAACTCACTCTTAGCTCCTTGGGACTGGGATGTGCAGCCCCCTCCTCAGCAGGCACATCCCGGTCCCGGCATAGGGGGCTCTCCAAGGCTTTGCCATCTGCCTCTTGTAGGTCATCTCTGCCACGCTCCAGGCGAGAGTGGGGGCTGGCTTAGCATGGCCGGTAACCACACACTAATAAAGCCTTAATACCCTGCAGCGGGGAGATTTCGCTGTCAGAGATAAATATTCATATTGCTTTCCAATTCAGCCTTGGCTGCACGACAAGGGCGCTGTGGGGGGAGACGGGAAGGCTGCAGTGTGGGGTGCTCCGAGCACCGCTGGCTGCCCTGCCTGCTCCTGCCTGCCTGCCTGTTGTATTTGATATCGTGTCCTGGCTAATTGTGGGGTGTGAATATCATCCCTGGTGCTCTGGGATGGCAAGTGTGGCACAGGGTGCCCCTCTCACCCCACTCCCCGCCTGCTCCTTCGCCGCCGCCTCGCACGCGCAGCCTCCATCTGCACGCGACGCTTGATTTACCGAGAAGAGCTGGCAGTTAAACCTGACAAATTGAAGGCGGTTTTAAGTGGTTCAGGTTAATTAATAGTCAGGGAAGTATCAATTTTTTAAGGGATGCTCTTGGCTCACAGGGAGAATTGGAGCTTGACTTTGCCTTTGGAAATAACACCCATCTGCGCGGGTGCCCATGAGCAGGGGGATGGAGCCTTGGGAGGGGGATGGAGCTGGGCAGGGGGTTGAGCTCAGTGCCATCACTCTGGTTCCTGTCCCAGCCTTACATTGCTGCTGATGTTTTGGACCTCGTGTGGCTGGTGCTGAGGCATTTGCCAGGATGAAGAGGACTGGGGCCATCCTGCATGGCCCAAGCCCTGCTGCTCATCTCAGTGCCCTGTGGGGCCCTGGTTGTCCTCTCCCCTTTCATGATGACCCATTTTGGTCTGTGCCATGGCAGCAGCACCAGTGTGTAAACTGTGCCAGTAACCAGAGAGCTTCAGCCATAGCCACCTGTAATGGCACAGCTGGGTGGCCGTGGGGGTCTGTGCTGCCGTGGCAGACCTGGGGATGAGCAGCAGCATTAGTGGGACCATGGGGGTCCATCCTGGGCTGGGACTGGGAGGTGATGTGGATGAACTGGAGCAGCACCCATTCCCCTGGGTTTCTGTGCACGTGGCCCATGTGCTCACGTGAGCTCGAGCCATGGGAATGCCAAGGGGGGCAGATTTTAAAAAGCATCCTAATGAAAGAAGCTTAATCTCACCTACATAGAGGAGAGGTGGCTGGTCTGTGGTTCTGTGCAGCACAGGAAGCCTCTGAGCTGTGTATGATAAAGACTCCATGGCACAGGGACCTGAGAAGTGGCTGTGGTGGTCTCGGCACTCCAGTGCCATGAGGTGCTCCAGGGAAGGGCACCTCCAGGCTCTCGCTCAGGGCCGTGTCCTGAAGTAGCTGTGAGCCTTCACTGGACCATGTGCTCTGTCTTTCCCAGCACAGACCAGGATGCAGGTGGAAGTGTGGGTTTCCAGCAGCCCTAATGCTTGGGAATATGAGAGATTAAGGTTAGTGACCATTTTTTAACTCAGTAAAGGGGAAGACAAGCTGGAGTCTGCAGTCCAGAGATATAATTAGTTCGCAGCAGTGGTGCTTTCTTGATTTAGCTTCAGAGAGCAGAACAAGACAAGGATGTTATACCCAATTAGCAATAACATACAACCAGAGCCTCACTAGGTGAGATAACAAGCCATTTTTATAGCTCTTCTTTACAGACTTTTTTTTTGAAAGGGGGGGGAAGAAAGAAAGGGACCAAGTCTTTATTTCTTTTTGTCGGGGAACAATTATTAGTGAGCTCAGAAAGCCCAAAGCTGAGTGATCTGTTGGCCAGCGCAGATGATAAAACAAATCAAACAGCTTGGAGCTGGGCTGAGGCCGTCTGTCCATCCATCCGGGGGAGGCAGGGCCGTGTCCCGGCAAGGACACGGACAAGGGCCACCCACACACCGTGGATGTGTCCTGTCTGCTGCTGTGAGGGTTTATGGCACGTGGCCTGGCAGTGCTGCTTGCTGCCCTGGAGGGACCTGGTGCAGGCAGGGTGGCCATCGGTGCTGCTGGCTGTGTCCTGAGCTGTGTCCTGAGCTGTGTCCCCTGGTGGGCACATCGGTTCCCAGCTGTGTGACCCTGAGCCGTGTCCCGCCTTGGGTATGATGGACCCCCAGCAATGCAATCCCAAACCCCAGCAGCACTCCCGTCCCCAGAGAGGTGACCCAGCCGTGTCCTCTGCTGAGCCCCGGTCAGATGGCAGCCGCCTGCCGTCTGCCAGCGCTGCTCTCCCTTTGTATTGCGGATCGATGGCCATTGATTTTTCCTCCCGTGTAAACCTGGACGGGCCGGGGCAGCGCAGGCTTTTCGTGCTCGTCTGGCTCCATCTCTCCCATGGCCGCGCTCGGAGCAGCCTGTGCTGGGCTCCACAGCCCACCCACCTCCCTCTCGCCTCTGCAGCAACAAAACTCAAGGACATCTGAAAAAACAGCCTTGTAAAGAGTCAAGGAAACTCGGGTTTCATTAATCAGGTTTTAATGACGGGCTCTGCTGTTTGCAGTCGCTTCCCGGGGCAGCACCCCCAGCTGGACTGGGCTGTGGCAGCTGGTTTGGGACACCCATGGGAGCAGGGTGGCCCAGTGATTCCCTCAGTGTGGGGCATCCCTGGGGATAGTCCTTAGAGGGGGCTCAGTGTAGGGACATTTTCCCTCCTGGTGGTGCCCCTTTGCAGCCACTCCTCTCCCATGGGGCAGAGGCAGAGTAGGGGACAAGGGGTTGCTGTACCCTCCCTGTCCTTTCTATCCCCTTGCCAGAGTTTTACAGCCTGACAGGAGTGTCCCCTCCCCCGGAGGACCTCTGGCTTCATGGGACCCCTCGGATCCATCCCACCACACCCTCAGCCCACCATGGGGAAGCATCTCCCCCGTGTGACGGGGACAGGGCGGGGGACATCCCCGCTTGTCCCCAGCAGCCGCAGAGCTGCTCTCCGGACTATTAACACCCTGCAATGATCATCAGCTCTCGTCGTAATCATTAAGACTATTAGAAAGAAATGTTGGCTCGCAGCTCGTGTCAGACTTTCCGTTCTGCTTTGCAAACGTGCACAATTAA
This sequence comes from Corapipo altera, assembly GCF_003945725.1. NCBI lineage: Eukaryota > Metazoa > Chordata > Aves > Passeriformes > Pipridae > Corapipo > Corapipo altera. Next base: position 7,506,316 of record NW_020884906.1, read on the forward strand.
TGCCAATCAGGCGGGGGAGGCAGCCAGCTCGGATCCCGGCTGCTCCCAATCCCGGCTGTCAGCTCTCCCCATCCTGCCTGGTACATTTTCATACAATTGCTACAAACATCTGAGGGAAACTCCGCGTTCTTCGGCAGCGCTGAGTATTGTTCTCTGTTCCTTTTAATTACTCGGCATTCAGCAGCTCATCCGGCCCCGGATCGGTGGGGAAAGTAGGGATTTGTAAAACAAATATAGAAATCTGGAGACATGCCTTATTTTCCCATTTGGTGGCTACATTAGGTTGTCTATGGCTAAATAAGAAAAACCTGTTTAATTTTTCTTTGTCTTTTCCTTCCCCCTCCCCTCCAGTGTTGCTTTTTCCCTGTGGGGACACAGTCTGGTCCCTGTCCCGCAGGGAACCCCAAAAGCAGGGTGAGCTTGGGACAAGGGAGGAAAAGAGCCGGAATTACTTGGCCGGATGGTGGTATAATCCTCGTTACAAAAGTACACATCAATTATAAGAATTCCTACAGTAATCTTGGAAATCTATCTTTTCTGCTGAACCAGCTCATTAAAGAGCACCATTCATTTCCATCTCTCCGGGTGAGAAGGGTTTAAATCTCCAGAGCTTTGTATTACCAAATAGACTGAGGGTGATGGACTCGTGTTAAATATTAAAAGGAAGGAGTTGATTTTTATTTTTTTTCCCCTTTTTTCCCCTGCTTCCCCCAGACTGGCAACCAGATGAAGTGTACTGTAAGGAGAGGAGGGTGGGGGGTCCCTGCCATGAGTACTTTCCCCAGCTGTCGGTAGGTGACGCGGGGCTGTGCTCAATGAGTGCATCTGAGGACCCCCCTCACTTCCCCTCGCCCAGGGACCCCCACCAGCGCCAAGGGAGAAGGGATGGAGGTTTCCCCAGGCCACCCTGGCAAGCCCCCGAGCCTGCGCCTGACCCGGCCGTGGCACAGGCAGGGCTTTTGTGTGCGGGCAGGGCAGCGGCGGCCGTGGGGCGAGGGACGGGCACAGAGCCCCTTTGTGTGCAGCTGCGAGCAGGGCAGCAGTGACAGAGCAGGATATGGAGATACTGACCTGCCATGGGGATGGGGAGTTGGTACCCAGGCATGAGGGGAGGGTAACCAGGGATGGGGGAGCTGGACCCAGGGATGGGGAGCAGCGGCCGGCCGGAGTCGAGGGCGGCGCAGGGCGATGTGTGCGCTGCGCCGAGGCTCTGTGCAAACATGCTAATTTGTTTTCTTTCTTGCCTCGCCTTTCAGGGTAATTGGTTGCATTTGAAGCCTTTGTGAAAGCCTTTGATTATAGTAATTTCAGCAGCGCGATCTACCCTGGATTCCTTCGTCAGATTCTTTCACAGCTCAGGCACTCGGGGCTGTAATTACGGAGCGGCGCATGCCCGACTGCCACGGCCGGGGCACCGCGGTGCTGCCACCGTGGCTGTGGGGGCACAGGGACCTGTCACTGCAGGGGGCAATCAAGCCCCCCAGATGGGGCAGGAGGGAGCCAGGATGGGGCAGGAGCTATGATGGGGAGCTTTGGTCTCTGCTGTGTTGAGTTTGTGATGTCTCAGCTGGAGATGTGGGTGCTGCAGGTGTCCAAGGTGTGGATGCCCATGCTGAGGTGGGGTCCAGGGTGCTTTTAATTGCTACCCAGGAGGTCTTTCTGGAGCAACTTGGCTTTTCTCATGGTTTGATCCCATGTCCCTGCTGTGGCTGGGACCAAAAGCCCCTGACCATCTGTGATGGGATGGTGGGCAGCTCAGTGGGCTCATCTCTCCAGCCCCTCTTCCCCATCCACGTGCAGGATGAAGGCATGGCACGGTTGTGTCAGATGAGTGAGGTTTTATTTGAGGAGCTGCTACCACACCAGAGGGGGCACGTCCGTACCGGCAGGTCCTGCTCCCGCGCTGCACACTGGCCCTGCCAGGACCCCGGTGCACACAGCCAGGGCTGAGCTCTGCCAAAAACACCGCCGGCGCCAAGTGGGGCCCTGACCTTTGCTAACGGGGCCACTCCCCCCCTCGCTGCTGGCATTTCATTCCCAGTCCCACATAATGACCTTCTCGGCAGTGCCGTGCCAGCGTCTGCCACTTCCAATTACCCACGGCTGCTCAGCGCCCGGCGCAGCACGCGGGGCTCCTTCCTCCCCGCCAGGATGGCAGCAGTGACGGGGAGCGTTGCACTGTGATCCTCCACCCTCGTGGCTCGGGCACCCTCAGGGACCCCCCGGCGCTGCCCAGGGTTCCAAGTCCCTGGCCCAGGGCACTGGAGTTGCGTGGCTTTCCAGAATCATTATTAACCTGTTCGAGAGCTGTTCCTGCTCACAGCGAAAATAGATCTTTAATCTCTGCCCAAAATAGCTCATTTGATGAGAGGCCTCCTTAAAGCTGACACATAAATTTAACCAGGCCGCCCGAGCCCTGTGCGGGGACGTCTGCAAATGCTCAACAGCACTTGAATTGTTGGGTTTTTTTTTTAATTCCATCATTACGGACACATCTGATACCATATTTCTTCCATCCAGCAGGGTCATTTGCACTGCTCAGGAGGTGATTTGCTGTGCCCTGTCCCAGTCCCCCTGGCCCTGCTCATAAGCCAAAGGTTATTTTGGGGTATTTTTTGATGTTGATTTTATTGAGCAGTCTAAGGGGTTTCTTCTTGGAGCAGCCACAGTAGTAGAAACCTCAGTTCTGAGTGGGATGGGAGAGACTTAGATGCTGCCCTAAGATGCCAGCAGCGAGGGGATGCTCTGTCCAGCTCTGGTGCCACTCTGTCCCTGGCTGTGTGCCTTGGCTGGTGGGCTCCGTGCCATCCTGGTGTCACAGCAGCCCAAAAAAGCATCATTCCCCTGGCAGCAAAATGTTAGCTCTGTAAGTAAAGGCGGGCTCTGGGGAAGTGGGAAATGGGGATGCTCAGTGTGTCACAGCTCTGCTTAGTGCCGGGTCCCAGGCTCACCCGGCATCTTCCCAGCATCTCCACAGGGTACGGGCTGGGAGAAACCACTTGGCTGGTCTGGGTCACTCCCCCAGCCCCCCACTTCCCCACCACCCCAGCGAGATCCTGAGCAGCAAAATAATCACTTCCAGCATCATTATCCGTTGCAAACCCCAGCTTCCAATTTTAATCAGAGGAGCTGGTGTTGCTTTAAGATCTGCGGGTTTTAAAGATCACAAGAGGGGTTAGAGAAAATTACCCTTGACTCTTACATGCTAATGTAATCTCTAACCAGATCTGCAGCACTGCAGCTAAAATTGCTTTTTAGATTAACATTTAATTATTAACAGGGCCCCCTGAAAGGCCTGGGGCTGGAGCACGCGGAGGGGAGCGGATTATCCGGGTGGGATGGAGCGGCGGGCGGGCGAGGGAAGGTCATGGGGCGGCCGGCAGCACCGCCTGTGCCTCGTGGCACCCTCAGTGGCAAACTTTGGGCTTAATTTTATCTGGTGCTCGCCATGGTTTACGGTGGAGTGACCTTTCTGTGCTCACCCACTGTAGGGCTGAGCTGTGGCATCACTCGCCGAGCGCTGCATCCCCTCCACCCTAAATCTGGATGGGATATTGGCATGAGCTGGCACGGCAGCTGCTGGTACCACCATGGTGCCAGTAGGCAGCACCAGCCAAAATCCTGCTCACCCTGCAATGAGATGGGCACCCACTGCGTGCAGAGGGGAAGCATTCCTCCTCTGGCACTTCCTCACCCTTGCAGGGTGCCATTGGCTCGGAAAACAGTGTCTGTGGGGACCAGAGATGGTGGCAGTGGCTGTGCCAGGACTGCTGTGGGGGTAGCACCAATGTCCCAGTCCTGCTGCAGAGGTGGCACCAATGTCCCTAGGGTTGCAGGGAAGGGGAGCACCCTGGAGGGGCAGTGGGATTCTCCTCCATCCATGGAGGGACAAGGGGCAGGGGTGTCCCTGGTCATGGTGAGTAGCCCTGGCACTGCAGTGGGTTTGTCCGTTTTACTTGGTACATCAGGGACCAGTGAGGGCTTTTCTTCATTTCCCTGGTTGCTGCCAGCCTTGGCCTGGCTCCCATGCTGTCCGTCTGTCTGTTGGGTGCTGTTAGGAGCCTCCTGTGCCTCTCCCAACCAGGGTGACCCCATCACCTCCTTTTCTTGTGCCCAACCCAGCACTGACTTAATAGCCAGGGGGGATATGGCAGTGGCATGACTCGAACAGCTTTGCAGCATCCCTGTTCATCCCCTCCTTCCTCTCCTAACCCCAAAAACTCCCTTTTAATGGGATTACACTTCAGTGGTGCCCAGGGAAGGATGTGGACATGTTGCAGCAGAGCCTGGATGGTGACCAAGACCTTGCCCCTCACCATCCCTGCCCTGTCTGCTGCCCTCCATTGCCCAGCAACTGCACAGACCCACTTCAGGCTGAGACTTCAAAAGTTCCTTTTTCTTTTCTCCCCCTCCCGTCACATTTTCTTTTATCTAAATCCTCGCCTGCGAAAGCCTCTATCGACAGCTGCGCTGGCCTTATCTCGCCGGAGGGACCTTCGCAGGGCTCTCGGAGGAGATAAGCCCGACTTATCAGGCACTGATGTCAGAGGAGGTGCCAAACCCTCCCGTCACTGGGGCTTTAGACATAGAGGGTGGTGTTTTTTATTAAAGTCACGAAGACCTTGGGCTTATAAATAGTGTGATGTCGAGGTGGATTAGCCGGGTGTGGGGTGGGAAGGAGTGGTGGGAGAGGGGAAGGATGGACTTGTGGCTGCCCCATCCCTGGAAGTGTTCAAGGCCAGGTTGGACAGGGCTTGGAGCAACCTGGTCGAGTGGAAGGTGTTCCTGCCCATGGTGGAATGGGATGAACTTTAAGGTCCCTCCCAACACAAGCCATTCTGAGATTCTAGATGGTGGCAGGGTTGTGGGATGTGGGGTTAGGGCTCCTGGGGAACCCTGCTCCAGTTGTCCACAAGAGACTTTGCTTCTAATGGGAATGTCTTGCCATGTACAGCGATGCTGGCTGGATGATGGTGGATCCACAGCCTGGGCAGAGGCCATGCGGATTCGGGGCGTTCCGGCAAAACTGCTGAGTGTTGCCTTTCCTGCCACGAAAAAGCCAGAGCAGCTTGAACTAAATCGGATCCTGCTGATTGGAATTAGTTCAAATGCAGATGGAGCTAACTAAGCCGGCGCTAAGCGTTGGACAGCCCAGCGCCCAATTCCCATCAGCTGATTCAGGGGCTTTTCTGAGCGGCATTAACGAAATGCCACCGTGGCACAGATGCCCATTGTGCCGGGCACCCACCCTCCCCCCCACGGGCGCTCTGGGAGCTTGGGGCACCCAGCAGGGTGCCAGGGTGGACAGATGGATGGTGTTGTGGCACCGGAGCCCTCATGGTTCTGAGTGTGCCCGTGAAGTGCAACATAGCTGTCGGAAAAATCACCTCCCCTGCGAGACGCCGGGAGATGGGGGCAGAGGCGGGGTCTGAATTAATCGGTGGCTTTATTCAGTTTGGCAGGTGGCTCCTGCATCTCAGCAATGCTCCATGGGCAGGGCTGGGATGGTTCCAGGAGGGTGCTGGGCTGTGTATGGCAGTGGTGGTGACAACTTGCACCAGCGTGGGGGTGTCCCCAGGGACCTGCATTGCTGGGCCCCAGAGTCAAGCGTGCCCTCAGCTGCTGTGACAGGTCACCAGCATCTCCCTGGACCGGGGCTGCATCCATGCCCTCCCTGTGCCAGCACATGGTTTTGGTGACCCCCTGGGTGCTTCCCCCTTGCCTTCCCTGTGCTGGCACATGGATTCAGTGATCCCCTGGGTGCTTTCTCCTTGCTCTCAGCTGTTTGCCCCAGGGACCATCAGGGACCTGATCCTCATCCAGCAATGGCACGAGCCGCCCACGGCGCCCGTGTCTGCCAGGGACACGGGTCAACGTCCCCGTGAGGAGCTGCCTCTCCGCGGGGAGGAGGTGACGTCCATTGCTAATCGGCCAGATGGTGACACCCGGCGGGACGCCAGCCCTGAGGTCACCGCAGAGCTGGGGCTCAGGTACGGCAGGAGCCGGTGCCATCATCCATCCCCCGCACGGCCCTGCCTGCCCTGACCTGGGTCCACCCCACAGGGACAGGGATGGGGACAGGGACGGGGTCAGGCAGCTCCCAGCACGGAAAATCCAGGCGGTGGGTGCGTGCCGGGGGAGCTGAGGTGCCGGGGGCTGCGTAATGAACCCCGAGTCCCGGCGGGGAGAGGCGAGCTCCTGGCAGTCAAGTGTGCTCAGGCTCTGAATAAGAAGCACTTCATTCTCTTTTCAAACTGTATAATTTCTGCCTGATTGTAATGGCATATTTTAAAATTACCAGAAATCGAAGCCAGAAAATGGATACGGCTGCTTTTACTGCGAGCTGCGTTAACAAAGGATATGTAATGCATGAAATAAAAACACCTCCCTGCCCCCCTCCTTTTTTTTTTTAAGACAGTAATAGGAGAAAATTGGTTTTGAAACTGAATAAAAGTCCCTTTCAGAGGAAATCATTTCTTTCAGGGTACCTTTGCTGAAAGTAAAATAGTGAATAATGAAAGGTGGTTACATGATTGTCTTTCATTTAGAGAGCACGAGGACAGATGGAATCTGGGAGAAATGCACGATTGGAATAATTGCATGGTAACAAGGCGCTTGTTGTGAAATTAGTATCTTAAGAAAGTAGTGAAAAAGGCTTTTACTCATGAATACTTCATTATTAGAAGAAAACAGCACAATTTGGGTTCTCCAGACACCTGCTCGGTATTAGATTACTTCCTCCTCCCCTCCTCCTCCTCACACCTTTTGCCGATGAGTCTCCATGCCACCAGTTTGCTGGGGGGGGGATGGAGTGAGACCGCAGCCCCATGAGCAGAGCCCAGCCAAGGGACAGACTCCCTGCATGGATCCCATTCCAGGGACAATCCCAGAGCCTCGGAGCCCCTGCCTGTGGGAGCAAGCGCAGGTACCGTCTGCGCCCGTGATGACTGTGAAGGGCTTCCAAAGGGTGACATTTAAACCAGTGGAGCACAGAGAGCCCCGGGCATGGCTCTGGGATCACCCGTTCATGCTTTGCTTCTTGGTGGTGATGGTCATGGGCTCTGCCAGCGCCTGCCCGAGGCCACCACATGCCTGAGGCCACCACATTGCTCCCCTGCACGGCAGTGCCAGCACCTCTCGCCAACACTGGGACATGTGGGAAACATCCTGGGTGGCTGCAGGAGGTCACAATTCCCCCACAACAGAGAAGATGAAGTGATGTACCCAGCAGCGACACCCATCCGTGACATCCAGTTGTGACCCCCGGCCATCCATAAAAGCGTTCAGCTGGAGAACGATGGCTCAAGAGCTGTGACACCGTGGATGGGCACCATTGCCTGTTTTCCTGCTGCTCCCGCCCACATCTCCCTGCCCTCTCCAAGTGGGAATATCTCTCCCCGCGCCAGCCGGAGTAGTGGGAGGGTGTCAGCAGCAACTGGTTATAACTCACAGCCTCGCGGCGGCTGGTGAAGGACGTACAGTGAGCAGCGCGGTGGCGGCGGTGACTTTGGCCTGACCCCTCCAGCTTTTGTCGAGCAGATTTTGATGCCAGCTGGGAGCTGGCGACAGATCCCAGGACCCCGAGTGGGATGTTAACACTGTCTTTCCCCAGCCTTGGCCGGGGTCACTCTGTGCCAGGAGGTGCTGGCTGGCACGCTGGCAGAGCAGTCTGGCGCTGCTGGAGCACGGTGCTGCGGGGATGCCCCAGCTCTGCCCCCTTCCCGGTGGGAAGAGCAGAAAGCTCTGCAGGCAGCACAGATCACCCACTGAGACCTTCATATTTCTTTTATATACATTCCTATTTCTTTCAGGCTCTCAGAGTTAGTTATTGATCTCCAGAGGAGCAAAGGGCACTTGAGTGCTGTGGAGATCCTGCCGGTGGCTCTGCTGGGTGGGCACAGAGTGGTGGCAGCGAGGTGGGCAGGTCCCCTCCCTCACCCATGTCTCTCCTCTCTCACAGGGTGCAGGGCGGCAGCGCCCGCCAGGAAACCCAGACCATGCTGGCCTGCCTGCAGAGGACCCAGAACCCCCCAGCCCAACACCTCCCCTGCCCCAACAAGGCGCTGGAGCCGCGCAAGTGTAAGTGCCTGGGGGGGCGGGCGCCCGCTTTGATGCTGTTTCCCTTATTGAAAAAGACATTTATTTAACCGATAATTAAAAAGAGCAGGAGAAGCGGGAAGGAGGGGGGGAGGAAGGAGCCAAGATAAGCAAATTAAATTGGGTTGCTGTGTTTGATAAGTCCAACTTCAGCAAATGTTGCAGAGCTGCCTGGGAAGCGTGGCGGCAGCGGCAGTGGATGGTGCCATCGCCAGCCCACAGCCCCCTAAACCTCCCCAGCCCTTCCCCCCCCTAATTACTTTCCCCGTTTTGCCGCAGCTCGCCTTCCCCAGGAGCTGGCCTTTCAGATAAGCTGTAAACTAGTTACATTAAAATGGGATCCAAAAGGTCACTCCGGCAAAGCACCTGTCTCTCCCAGCCTTTGTCTCTCAATCCAAACCGTGATTAAATGTATATTTAATGAGCCTGCTTTAGGCAGGCGTGTTTGACCTCCTCGGCTGGGAAAGACGCATTAAGATTCTCAAGTGATGAATGTGTGTTTTAAAGAGGGGAGTGGATATTTTTCTGCTGGTCTCAGTTGGATTTTTAAACATTGCCGGCTGAAGACAAATCAGCTGCTAAAGCTCTGCTTGTTAGGCTGTGACAGCCCCCGGGCGTTTGTTTAATGAGCTGGATTTTCCTGGAGATTTTTTTTCCCTCTACCTGGGCACCCCGACGCAGCTGAGTGAGCCTGGCACGGGGTTTGGGTGATGCTTTACCACTGTGGGGACCCCTGGCATCACTCTGATGGGGCGTGGATCACACTGCCAGCCAGGAGGGTTATTTATTCCTGGAAGTTATTTTGTCCCTGGAAGTTATTTTATCCCTCAAAGTTACCCCTGGAAGAGTTCAAGGCTAGGTTGGATAGGGCTGTGAGCAACCTGGTCTAGTGAAAGGTGTCCCTGCCCATGGCAGGGAAGTGGAACTGGGTGGTCTTTAAGGTCCCTTCCAACCCAAACTATTCTGGATTCCATGATTTTTTGTGTGAAGCTCCCCAATATCCAGCACAGGGAACAGGACACCCAGTCCAGAGGTGGGGTGATGGGCACTCGCATGTCACAGGCAAGGAAGCAGCTTGCACTGCATCAGAGCACTTGGTGCTTCCCAGGTCTCCTCCTTTTTAGTGTCTGGAAGGAAAATGTGTGTTGCTCTTGTAAAATTATTCCCAGTCCGTCATACCTGAGCATCATGAGACACAGGACTGGCATGAGGTGTCCAGCTCCTGGAGCACCTCATTGCGAAGGGATAATTAGCTCAGCCACACCCACACAGTCCAAGACCTGTGGGCAGGATGAGCCTGGCAGGATTTACTGGAGACTGGAGGTGTTCAGCACTGAATATATTGGTGTTGAGCTGGTGTGATGCTGAGGTCAGGATACACCTGCTGGTCCCTGCAGCATTCCTTGGATACAGCTCAGCACTGGGGACCATCTCGACTCATGGGGTGAGGCCCAGGGGCACTCTCCTGCCACGGAGTTGGTGCTTTCCAGCGTTTCCCACCCTGCCATGACGCTGAAGTAAGGAGGTTTAGGAAGCAGGAGCCCATAGGTGCTGTCACCACATGGCAAGACACTGTGGGGAGAGCTGCTCTTGGATGCAGCTGCGTGTGTCCTGGGAGAGTCCCAGCCCCAGAGTTCTGGAGGTCCTGGAACTGCGCCGGTGGGATGAGGGCAGATAGCAGCGGTCTGGCCCCACTCTGGACCCTGGCAGGCTCAGGGTACCAAGGGCACAGAGTTTTTGACTGGTCTCACCCATCCCTCGGGCTGGACTGTGCTCACCCTGTGTCCCCTGGGGTGGGCAACCGGGCTGAGCTCCCCTCCAGACCTCCACGCCGCGCTCGCCGCCGGCCGCCACCAGCCAGGTCACCTTAATCAAAGTTTAGCTGCCCGTATGTTTCCGCTCATTATGGGCCAATCCGGCCCGTCTCGCTGCTCCCTGCCTCCCACCAGCGCAAATTAAATTGCAGGTGACATCCAGGGCCACGCATCTGGCTTGGAATACAATTTTCCCTTCTTTATTTATGGCACCTGCGGTGAGCGCGGTGCAGAGGGGCCGGAGAGCAGGCACGGGGCCGAGCCTCCAGGACGCCCGTGTAGGTAATAGACACAGAGAGCGTTCTCTTAAAACCAGGCGCAATTTAGAAGTGCCTCTGATTACTTAATTTGCTCCTGAGTATCTCAGTAATTATCTTTATGGGTCTTATTTCTGTCCTCTGGCATTGTTTCTGTCGATATTAAATGAGTCTGGCTCTCGGCACATTGGCTGTCTGGCCCGGCACCACTGTGAAATCCTATTATCCTGCCCGCGCTGCTGATTAATTTTGGTATTAATTTCACGTAAAAGGTGAGCTGACTAATTTTCCTGCCCGTGCAGGGAGATCCCAGCCCAGTGCCTTTGCCCCCCAGTTCTGCCCCTTGCCTCTCCTGCTAATTGTCATCCCCCTGTCTCCGTGCCCCCCACACCGCTGCGACCGCATTCCAGTGGGCTTGGAGCATCCCATGAAATCCATCCTGGTAAAACTGGAGGTGACTTTGCTGCCGTGCTCACCGTTGCCAGCCAGTATTCCCAGGGCTGTTCCACAGGCCCTAGCCCATCATGCTGGCATTACATCCTCAAGGAGGAGGATGCAGGAGGGTGCCAGAGCCCTCACAGCCCTGCCTGTGCCTCCCGCCTCCAGCCGAGGAGCAGGAGCCTGTGGAGAAGCATCATCCTCAGGAAAATATCACGTCCAATTAACTGCAGCAGCCTGGTCCCTTTTGATTTTATTCTGGGTGCATTACAGGAATCCTGAGCTTTATTTAAATTATAAATCAAATAATACCCCTCTCAGCTTGGCCAAACTCTTTGCTGCTCCTGTTCTCGGCAGTAACGGAGCAGTGGCTGGTATTTAATTAAATGTTACAGCCCCAGGCTGGCTGGAGGAGGGGGGCAGGATGTGTATCCCCCTAAGGGGCTGGGATCCATAGGGAGCTGGGAGCCAGGGCAAGCTCACAGAGCTCCCTCCATGCTAACCTCAGGAGCATCCTCTATGGCCTACAAGAAAGATGGAGAGAGACTTTTTACAAGAGCATGAAGGGACAGGAGAAGGGGGAATGGCTTCAAACTGACAGAGGGTAGGGTTAGATGAAATACTAGGAGGAAATTCTTCCCTGTGAGGGTGGTGAGGCCCTGGCACAGGCTGCCCAGACAAGCTGTGGCTGCCCCATCCCTGGAAGTGTCCAAGGCCAGGTTGGACAGAGCTTGGAGCAATCTGGTCTAGTGGAAGATGTCTCTGCCTATGGCAGGGGGTTGAATGGGATGAACTTTAAGATCCCTTCCAACCCATGCCACTCCATGATTCTTTCACTGTGCACATCCTCCTGTGGGACCTGTCACCTCAGCCCTGCTGGGACAGTGTCATAAATGGCTCTCTTGGGATTGCATAAGCCCTCCTGAGGTCTGTCTTCATATTAAAACACTAATGAGAAGGGATGGTCCTTATGAGAGGTGATGGCCAGGTCTCAGCAAGTGGAGACCCAGCTCTGGGATCACCTACACCTCTCCCTGCTCACCCATAGGGACTCTCATCAGTGATAAACTTGTTTAATTACACATGGGATGAAGGTCTGTTTAATGGCTCCTCGTTACCCAATTCTGCTCATTCCAAGGGCATTTTCATTAGAGTGGCTGCAGCGAGGCTCTGCTCATGTACACACCCATAAAATATCATTTTAATTTCATGAGGGGTTACACATGAGTGAAGTAAGATTAATTCTTTCATTTTCACTTTCTGGAAGGGATCGGTTAATGATGGTTCTGTGTATTTATGTACGTGCCATAAAAAGGAGTTCAATTAACTGCTGGGCCCAAAATGTGCTGTTGACTTGCACTTTCCCTGCCAGGAATCGCTGCAAAAACACTTTTCCATTGGTCACGTGCATGATGGGGATGGAGGGTGAGGGGGGGCTGCTCAGTGCCCATCTATCACCAGATCAGAGCCCTGGATTTTGGGTGGGCTTGGCTGGTAACCCCCTGGCACACCAGGGGGTTTTGCTTTTTGTCCAAACTTCCCAGGATCACACCGGTCCATCAGCCACAGAGCAGGTTGCTGGGCACTGGCAGACCCCAGAATGGGGCACTCTGCATTGGGGCACCCACCCTGCTCCCCTCAGCAGGTGCAAAGCCTGTGTCTTAAATTAATTCCAACACTAATTGGCTGTGGCTGAGTGGGCAGAGGGGCTGGGGGGCAACTGGGAGGAGCTGCAGGACTGCTGGGGGTGGTGGGATCCCCTCCTGGTTGCAGGGTCCCCTCAGTGACTGTGTGGTGAGATGTCATTGGATTGGCATCAGGGCTGTGTTGGGTGTCAAAGGGTGGCACTGGGGCAGCACTGGGATGGCATTGGCATGGCGTTGTGTGGGACTGACCTCGGGATGGCATTGGGGTGGACTCAGGGCTCTGTTGGCTTCAGATGAGTGGCACTGGGATGGCTCTGGCATGGCAGTTGTGTTGGGGTGGCCTCAGGGTGTCTTTGGAGTGGCATCAGGGCTGTGCTGGGGCAGTGTCGGGTGACATGTAGGTGGCATTGGGGCAGTATTGTGGCAGCATTGTGGTGGTGTTGGGGTGGCATCTGGGTGTCAAGAGGGTGGCATTGGGGTGGCACTGGGGCATCCTCATGGGCATGATGGCCCCCTTCCTGCACCACTGGCCTTTTCTGTGCCGACATGGTGGCTGCAGTGGCCAATGGTGGCCATGATGGCACGGTGGCTGCAGTGGCACGGTGGCTGTGGTGGCTGCAGTGGCACAGTGGCTGCGGTGGCCGGTGCACTGTGCACGGCACCGCGCTAATACCTCGTGGAGGAGACAAATGGGAAGTGACACGTGTGTGTGTAGACGGGTATTTGTGGTGACGCTTTGACTGCAGATAATAAAGTGCTCGCCCCGAGGTGATCCAATTCAGCAGCCGCCTCGGCAGAGCCGCGCGCCGACGAGGGGGAGAAGAAAGGGGAGGAAGAAAGGCCCGTCTGAAATGACATGTCAGCCTAAAAAGGGAACGTGTTAACGGATGAATATCTGGGGACGGCGAAGCCCGGCGCTTCCCTTTGTGCTTTGTCATGAATTTTGTTGTCTTTGCAGATTCCGGCGCTGCCGCGCGGGGTTTGCCACCTACGGTTATTCAGATGGATTTCTCCCACTATTATTTCTGTAGTTGGTTTAATTTAAGCCCCCGGAGCCAGGGTGTGTTTGTCTCAGCTCCTGGCACCCGGGATGCTCCGTGCCAGGATTTGGGGGGTCCCACAGTGGGGACTCTGCAGTGATTTTGGGGACAGTGCAGTGGTGCTGAGGGTGCTGGTCATGGTGCCTGCGGTCCCTGCACTTGGAGGGGGGCTCTGGGGACCCTCCACTGCGTCTGCCATGGCCTCTGTGCCACCCATCCTGGGGTTACTGTCACCATAGAAACCATGGCACAGCACAGGGTGGGAGAGCCAGGGCGATGTCACAGCAGCCCAACCTGCCCGGTGTGGCATGGGGGGCACAGTGCCGGTGGTCCCTGCACCCAACAGCATTCCAAAAACAGCATGGGGCACTCAGAGGACCTGTGATTGCTCTGTCCCATGCTGCACCCCATGCTACCCTGGGTCTGGGCCGCAGTGCAGCCAGTTCCTGCCCAAGCAGCTTTACCACCTGGGGCTCAGACCCAAACTTGAAGGACTGTGCTGATTTGCTAAATGTAGCAGCTTTTGTTTGTTTTCTTCCAAGTGTTTTCCAAATATTGAGGTTTCTTCCAAGTGTTTTGCAAATATTTAGGGTTTAGCTCTTACAAAATCTGTTCCCAGTGTGGCAGGCAGAGAAAAATGGGATTTTTGATGCTTTTTGAAGCTTTGAAGGCATTGGGATCTCCTTGCTGCAAGAGGAAAAGGGATCCTGGTCCCAAAGCTGGGGATGAACTCTCGACTCTCACAGAATTTAATTCATTTGGAGGCTGCAGCACTATTATTTTTTAATAAGAGCCATTGGCACGTCTGCTCAGGTCCCCAGCATAATCCTGCCTCCCCCCGGCATCACTCCCCTTCCCACCCCCTCCTGCCCCTGTGCAAATTAAAAATCCTGCCTAATTGCTGCCCTTCTGCCCTGCTGGCTCTGGGAGGCCAGGCAGGAGCAAACCACAGGCTCAGGGCTGGTAATGTCAGCACTTTCCTGGAAGAGGGGCAGGGCAGGATGGGGAGGGAGGGCAAGGGTGGGAAGAGGGAGGGCGAGGATGGGAAGAGGGAGGGTGAGGATGGGAAGGGATGGTGAGGGTGAGGAGGGAGGGCAAGGTTTGGCAGGATTCTCAGGGCTCCCGCGAAATGCCCCTTCACAGGGTGAATGTGTCGATGGGACCACATGAAGGCAGAGCAGGGGCAGATGCTCTTCTTTGGCTGCTGTCACATTTCACCCACTTTTCGGAGCTGAGCCCTCCATTGATGCTTTTTTCCCATCTGTAAAAGGGTGGAAAACATTTTCCTTTGGGACCAGGGGAAGGCAAGACCTGTGTGCAGCTCCAGGGAGCTTCCAGCCACGTGTCGCCGTCGGCAGCTTTATAAAGATTTCCTGCTGAGATTAGTTCTTTCATTTATTGCAAAATATTGTAGCGCTTTCGATGTGTAAAAATAAGGATTGTCCCATCTTATCTCAAAAGGAATGGAGGGGAGGGAGGGAGCAGTGAGAGTCTGTGCTGCTGTTAACCAGTGAGGTGCCATGTGCTGCCGCCACATTCCCACTTGGCTTCTCCTCATGAAATCTGTGCTGGTGGTGATCCCTGGAATGTTCCTCCTGTGCACCCCATGTCCTGCTCCCTGTCCTCTTCCAGAGGCAGGCAACTGCCTGACAGTGCAGTGTCTCCTGCAGCATCATGGCCTGGAAATTAAAGGCACAAATTGCCAGTGCCTGCGCTTGCCCTCCTCCAGGGACAAGAGAGCCCAGCCAGGAATGCTGTCCCCCACCAGGCTGGGGAACACACAGGTTGTTGGAACAGCATGGAGCATCCTTTCTGGTGCTGCGTGTCCATCGTGTCCTTCCTGGTCCTGAACATCCTTCCCAGTGTCAAGTGTCCTTCCTGGTGCTGAGCATTGGTCCTGTCCTTCCTGGTCCTATACATCCTTCCTGGTTGTGAGCATCCTTCCCATTACCAAGTGTCCTTCACTGTACTGAGGATCTTTCCTGTTGCTAAGCATCCTTCCTTGTGTTGAGCATCCATCCTATCCTTCTTGATACTGAGCATCCTTCCTGGTCCTGAGCATCCTTCCTGGTGCCATTTGGGTCCCACAACTGCTTTAACCAGGCAGACCGTGATTGCCAGAGCTGGAGCCGGATGCTGCTGCTCCGTGAGCTCTCTGGTGCTGGATTGCTTCCTGACTGACAGCTGAGCAACCCCATCAGGTCTGTCACTGCCGTGGAGCCCGGCCCCAAGGGCCAAAACTTAGGGCTGTGCTTTTAACCCAGCCTCACTCCCCACTTTGTAACTGCTTTGGGGCCTTTAAAGAGTATGGTTAAAAGCAGAATAAATTAGGGGGGCCTGGCAGGGTTAATTAGGGGAGCCTGACAGGGCAATTAGGGGGGCCAAGCAGCTGGGTCTCACTGAGCCCCTTGTGTCCCAGTGGCGCCAAGGCTGGGGGTACCTGGGAGTGTGTGAGTTTGTGCTGCATGAGCCTTGGATCACTGGTCTCCCATTAGTTTGGTCTCTCCTGCCATAAGGGCGGCTTTCGTTATCTTCCCTTCCCTCCTTTCTTTTCATCTTTCCTTTTTTCCCAGCCCTTGAGGGCTGTGGCTGCAGCCAGGCATGGTGTATGGGTCCTGTGGACACCAGGGATGCAAGGGATGAGGGCGATGTGGGAGATGCGGGGGATGAGGGGGGATGAAGGGGATGGGGAGGATGGGGGGGAAGCCAGGGATAAGGGGATGCGAGGGATGCAGGGAATAAGGGGATGCTGGGGGTGCAAGGGATGCCTGCAGCATGTGTGCATGTCAGGAGAGGTTTTTGGGGGGTTTCTCCCATCCCCTCCCACCCCTCCTGCAGCTGCCCTCCATCTCTGTCAGACATTTTGCACTGACCTGCTGTTCCAGGCACAGCAGGGCTGGAGCTCCCCGATCCATAAACCGAGATTTATTCCAGATCGCGGCACCGGCAGGGTCTGGGATTTACATCTGTGGCTCGGGCTGGGTTTGGTGGCCAATTTGCTAAAGTAAAAAGTTGTTTAGCTGGAGGCATAATCTCATAAGCCCGTGCTGCCATTAGCTGGGGTCTCCTCTCTGCCTGGCTTTCCAATAATGCTCCGAGCAGAAGCTCGGAGTAATATAAAAAGCCATTGGATTATTACTGCGGGCGATGCATTTTCCATTTACAGTAATAAAATAGTGAAGAAACAAAACAATTTAAAATTCCAATAAAATTCAAACCAAATCTTTGGCTGCTGAGCAGATTCAATTATTTAGCTGTTATTGAGTGCAGGCTGGAAAAATAGAGCAGGTCAGGGAGGGAGGGGGAGCTGGGAGCCTGGGGAGTGCCAGACTCATCCCGTGGGAATGCCAGTGAGGGAGAGAGCTGGGAGGGAGCAGAACATCTGGGAGAAGCTGTTGGTGGATGCTTGTTGCTGCCAGTGGCTGGGTTTGGTTTAGGGATGGCAAGAGCCATGGGAGTGGCGTGTGTCAGCCCCCAGCGGTCTGTGGCACATCCCACTCAGCCTCGGCATGTCGGCTCCGATGGCCCGAGTTCAAGAGGAGGTGGGCAAGGGGGACAAACGCGGCGGTGAGTGGCTGTGTCAGGGCTGGCTGTGCCTGACGGGTGACGCGGTGGCTCGGGCGAGTTTGCATCTCGCAGTAATTACAGCCCGTTGGAAAGCAGTAATTACTGCGGAGAGTGGGAGCGCCGCCGCCGCCACCGTGCCGGCAGCCGCCGGGAAATCGGCCTCTCTGTAATTTTCCTGGCGGGGGTTCGGTGCGTCACCCTGATATGTGACAACACACCGAATTGGTGACTTGTCACATCCAATCCAGCTGGTGCAAAGAGGTGACAAAGGCAGCTCAGGGCTCCCTCCAGCCGGGCACACACCGGCACCGGGGCTGGAGGGTGGGATGGGCTTGGCCAGGCTTGGTTCACCAGGACTACAGCAGTGGGCAGTGCCAGGGGGCTGCACAGGGCCATCCCAGAAGTGTTACCTGCAGCCCCAGTGCTTGGGGTTGGGGCTTTGGTGACATGTGCCAGGGAACCACAGTGGCACCGGTGCCTCACTCCCTTCAGCAACAGCCCCTTGTTTTTTAATATTTTTCCTTGGAAAGGAGCATTTCCCTGGAATGTACTCATTAGGGATTCTGCAAGTGTCACCAGCTAATTAGTGTCGTGTTAATTGAGTATTCACGATGCTGCCACCTCCAAGGACAGCGGTGCCGGCATGAAGGGGAATGCAGATGTGTGTGGCTCACCATGCCGCGCTGTGCTCTGCCGCTGCCGTGCCATTCCATTCCATGCCATGCCATGCCATGCCATGCCATGCCATGCCGTGCCACTGGGCAGGGTAGTCCTGCTCACAGCCCCCTGAACTCACTGGCTTGGGGGGTGCCCGTGCCCAGCAGAACCCACCATGCACACTCACATGTGCCCACACGCCTCACCAGCTGCTCTGCAGGTGTGCCAGAGTTTTCCAGAGGCTGCCCAGTTGGTGCCCGGGATGTCCCTGGCAGGGCCAATGCCACACACCCGCACGTGTCCTGCCAGAGGGAGCTGCTGTTGCTGTGCCCTCCTGTCTCCCGGCAGCTCCATTAAATCCTACTCAAAGGCACTGGTTTTAATTGGCTTAATACACTCGTTAATAACAGTGTCTATTTAAGACACCTGTAAAAAGCCCATAACATCAGCTTAATGGGGGGAATGGCTGGCGCAGGCACTGCGTCCTGCCTGTTCAATTACTGCGCTGATGGAGAGCTTAGAGAGAATAGAGAGCATGGAGAGCTTGGAGAGAATAGAGAGCATGGAGAGCTTGGAGAGAGGCTGTGGTATCACTGCTGCCTCCCCCACAAACACCTCTCTGATGCTGGGGGGTGACATGGAGCCCTACGGCTGCAAATGCCCCCCTCCCCTGAATCCTGGTTTTAACACGGTGCCTGTTTCATCCGAGCATGCCACAGCCATGGAAACATCACTTGGAGCAGGATTGGGACAGGAAATGCCTTTGTTGGGGTGCAAAATGCACCCAGTGGTGCAGCTCTTCTGTGGTGACTTTGCCACCCAGCACGTGGTGGCATCAGGAATCGCTGGTCCTGGTGGATTGGGAGCACAGTGCTCCCCAGCGTGGAGGCTGCAGTCCCCTGCCTCCAGATACGGGGGGCTGCACACCCTGGGATCCTCAAAAAGGATTCCTGGGAGGGCTGGGTCTCCTTGGTGGAGGCTGCCAGCCCCAACCCCTCCAATTTGACCATCTCCACCTTGCAAAACCTTCCTCTGAGCAGGCACCAGGTCTGGCATTCCTGGTGTGCCACAGACATCCCTTGGCAGGGCTGGGAGTTTGGGGACCAGCTGGGAACCATCATTCCCATGTGCCGACGTGTACGTGCATGTGCTTCTGTGTGTGTGTGTGTGTGTGTGTGTGTGTGTGTGTGTGTGTAGATTTTAAACACCTAATTTATTCCATCTATTAGATAGATTTTGTAGATTTAATCATTTTCACAGTTGGTGGCTCATTGGATACTCAAGATAAACTCCAAATGAAAGTATAATGGGAACGACAAATGAGTTTTCACACCAGAATGGCAGAAACTTGCTCAGGAAAGAGTTTGAAAGGAACAAAACTATATACATATATAATTTTTTTTTCTACAGTGGCTTTTGCTGACTCCAGTAGGTTACCACAGTTAATTTCACCAGTTTTGTTCATCTGTAAAATTGCATAAAAGTGACATTTTTGTGCTCATTATAGGAACTGCTGATTTATGGCTGGTAAATGCAATGCTTTTCCATTTTTGGTGAGGTTCTCGTAGCAGCGCAAAGCACCCATGAAATTGCTTGTATAATGTAGTTTAAATCCAATCTCAGAGAAAGATTCCCCCGTTGGGTAAAGTGACATTTCCATTCTCCACACCGAGTTTATTTTAGGCCACTTACAAGTGACTCCGTCAGCAGGAGGGGGCAGGTTGGTGCCGTGACCTGGTTTCTGCTGGGAGCGAGTGGGATCCGGTGGGGGGGGTGGTGGGTGCTGGGGTACCAGGTCCCTTCATCCCAGCAATGCCAGATTCACCCTACACTTTGCCCCCGCAGGTGAGACGGTGGCACCGATGCATTCCCCGCGCTACCCCAGCCCCGCCGAGCTGGACGCCTACGCACAGAAGGTGGCCAACAGCCCACTGACCATCAAGATCTTCCCCACCAACATCAGGGTCCCCCAGCACAAGCACCTTAACCGGACGGTCAATGGCTACGACACCACAGGGCAGCGGTACAGCCCCTACCCCCTGCATGCCGGCGGCTACCAGGGTCTGCTGGCCATCGTCAAAGCCTCCAGCAAAAGCGTGGTGAAGAACTCGGAGGGGAAGCGGACTAAGCTCTCGCCCTCCCAGGTGGGCGTCGCTCCCTACCCCGCCTCAAGCACTTTAGCTCCAGGTCCCTCCTGCGCCGGGCAGCTGAGCTACCACGGCGGCCAGAAGCAGCTGGAGGGTCCTGTGCCCAACGTGACGGTGGCGGCCTCGGTGCTGCCGCTGGTGGGCAGGAGCCTGGCCCTGCCACCCTCCAACCTGCCCTCCATCCAGAGCATCATCTACCAGATCAATCAGCAGTGCCAGGCGCAGGGTGCCCAGCCGGGCTGCCCAACCGTCGTGGCCGCCCACCCCAGCCCAGCCAAGCACGGCGCCTTCGGCACCGCCTACGCCGGCACCGTCCTGCCCGAGTGCCGCAAGGGCGCCGACCTGGCACTGGGCTCCAACCCGGCCACTGCCCTGGGACCCAAGGCAGGCATCTACCCCGAGGGCATGGACTACCTGGTCTGGCAGCAGAAGCAGCAGCAGCAGCACCTGCGAATGTACAGCGGGGGCAGCGGCGGTGGGGGGGCCCTCAGCAAGTCCCCCGAGACGTGTGCGGGCGCCTCGCGCCCCTACGGCCTGGGCGGTGCGGCCGAGAAGGTGAGCTCGTCCCCCTTGAACTGCATGCACGGCAACTTCTCGGTGGGGCAGTACTTCGCTCCCCCTTGGAACAGCATCCTGGTGACCCCCAACAGCGACTGTTACAACCCGCCGGAGTTGGGGGCCGGGCCCCGCGAGCTGGGGGTGCCCCCGGCCGAGGGGCTGCCCAGCAAGACGCTCTGCAATACCTCCATCCTCAGCAGCAGCCTCCAGTCCCTGGAGTATCTCATCAATGACATCCACCCGCCCTGCATCAAGGAACAGATGCTGGGCAAGGGCTACGAGACCGTGTCTGTGCCAAGGCTCTTGGACCACCAGCACGCCCACATCCGCCTGCCCGTCTACAGATAAGGGACCGATGCTGCTCTTCCCAAACCCAGGGCGAGGACTTTGGCACGAGCCGCGCTCCCCTCCGGCACTGTGCCGGTACTGGACCGCGGAAGCGAGGGCGGGGGGACAGGGAGGGGTACACGAGGTCGGCTGCCGAAAGGGCTCCTGGGACACTGGCATTTCACCGGGGTCCCCAAACTGGATACACCCGCGACCTGCTGGAAGCCGAGGCCGAAGGACTGCTTGTCTACATAGCTCAGAAATCATTTTATCTCCACGAATGTGAACAGGGAATTGCTACGAGTTGCTGCTATCCAGGGAGGGGAGGCTCTGCCACGCACTGGCAGCGCCGGGTCCGTGCGGGACAGAGCCCTGTGCCGTGGCCAGCCAGGAGGCTCCATGGTGAGTCCCGGCCCAGCTGTGGCCAGGAGGCTCCATGGTAGCCAGTCCTAGCCCAGTGGTGGCCAGGAGGCTCTGTGGTAGCCAATCCTAGCCCAGTGGTGGCCAGGAGGCTCCATGGTGGCTGATCCCAGCCCAGCCATGGCCAGGAAGCTCCACAGTGGCCGGTGCCAGCCCAGTGGTGGCCAGGAGGCTCCATGGTGGCCAGTCCCAGCCCGGTGGTGGCCGGTCCCAGCCCAGTGGTGGCCAGGAGGCTCCATGGTGAGCAGTCCCAGCCCAGTGGTGGCCAGTCCCAGCCTGGTGCGTGGCCAGCGTGTGGCTGCAGGGAGCTGCCACCTGACCTGTAGCTGAAGTCCGTAACTTGCACTGCTTTGATTAAAGCTAATAACTGGGGACAGTCTGGAGGCTATTTAAGAAAAACACTTGAAAACTTGAACAGATTTTTTTGGGTTTTTTGTTTGGTTTTTTTTGTTTTGTTTTGTTTTTTGGGTTTTTTTTAATTTTTTTTTTTTTTTAGTTGACTAGGCTGTACATCTACATGTTGGCTGCTACAGAGTCTCCTCCCACCCCTCTTCCTCCTCATCCTCCTCCTCTCACCCGGCCTGGCGGTGGCCACTGGCTCCTATTCCCACTCAACCAGGAGGTTCAGGACTCCCTCTCCCCCTGGAATCCCCTCAGCTCTCACACTTCCAGGCTGTTTTATTTCTCCCCCTTACTGTCAGTTCTACCTTGGTTCTGGGTTAGAGGTGACCGTGGTACCAGGGCACTCACATACCTCCTTTTTTCTCTTTTTTTTTTTTTTTAAAAAAAAAAACCCAAACAATTCCAAAATGCTCATTATGGTCCGTTACTCACTCTGTGTAATTCCGTGTTTAATAGATTTGTTCATTCAAAAAAGGCTCCTCACCACTAAATACAAAGTGTTTTGATGTTTAAAGGTAAAAGAAGAATAATATCCCGATGAAACCCAAGGTGATTGTGCTCGGAAAAGAGGTACTGTATCCCTGAAAGCCTGTTCAAGCACTAAGTGCATTTACAAATCTCTGAGAATGTTTTTTTTTTATACTAAAATTGACCATTATATTCTACTGTGAGAAGTGCTGGCTGCACTATATTGTTTTAAAAACGAGAAAACAAATGGAAAAAAAAAAGGTAAAAAAGAAAAAAAAAAAAAACCAACACAAAACCCGCAAGCCGTGTGTCCGGATGGTGTTTTTCCCAAAGTAAAACCAGGATCTCGCTGGATATGTGCTCTGGAGTCTCTTTGCTTTGCTGTGGCCTCCCCTGGGCCCCCCCAGAGCCGGGACCCCTCCCTGCTCCCTGCAGATTTTTAGGGCATGGAGGAGCACCTATAAATAACCTGTTAACAATGTTGAGCCATTAATCAGTCCTGGGCACCAGCCTCCGCCTCGCACCCAACGGGGCACGTGGCCCAGATCCCTGGGGATTAGGGCTGTGCCCTGTGCATGCGTGGGATGCTCTGGGATGTTTGACCCTCGCCACCCCGAGGCCCCAGTGGTGGACACTGGGATCAGGTGCCGTGTCCCCCTCTCACCACCATCACTGGTGCAGTGATGGCACCTCCACTGCCTTCTGTCATCCCTGGCAAGTTTCCCACTGAGTTTCCCCCCTGGCAGGAGCGTTCCTGGTGCCCAGGTGGGATGGGAGCTCTCCAAGAGCCCTGGTCTGGCTGGGGGGCTCCTCTGCTCTAAATCAGACCCCCCCTGCTCTGCCCAGCAGCAGCTTTCCAGCCCCAGCAGTGAACCAGTTGCATTAGGATAACAGTATGGAGTCCCCAATAGCTCTGGGCTGTGGATGTGTTTTCCTGGCCCCGTTATGTGTGGCAGTGACATGCTGCGTGTCCTTATCCCAGCCAGAGAGGGGGCTGAGGGTGGGAAGGGCTCAGTTGTCTTCCTTGAATGGCTGGGAGGGCACAGGGACAGGACGGGACGGGATGGGATGGGATGGGACGGGATGGGATGGGATGGGATGGGATGGGAGGGGATAGAATGGGGTGGGATGGGGGTGAGGGTGGGTACAGATATGGGGATGGAGATTAGGATGGAGATGGGATGGGGACAGGGATGGGAATGGAACGTGGACAGGGATGGGGATGGGGTGGGATGAGTATGGGAAAGCGATAGGGATGGGGATGGGACAGGGATGCAGATGGGGTGGGATGGAGACAGGGACAGAGATAGGATGGGATGGGATGGGAATGGGGAAGGGGATGAGGATGGGGACAGGGATGAGGACAGGGTGGGGATGGGGATGAGAGAGGAATAGGGATGGGATAGGGACAAGGACAGGGATGGGCACATCCACAGCCATGCACTTGGAGCTACCCCGTGGCTGTGGCTGCAGCCGGGGACGGCGGCTCCATTTGTCTTGTTTGCTCACCCGCCGTAACGGCGGCGCCGATATTTATGGCGTGGCGGGAGGGGACCGCTCCGTCACCGGCTGCGAGCGGCTGACAGCCGATCCAGGGAACAAAGAGAAATTGGGACAAAAGGAAATTTTCACAGAGGTTAATGTTACTGATGGGGGGTGCCGCTGCCTGCCTGCGTGTTAAAATTAGTCCGTCTGGAGGAAGATCTTCACTCAGATCTTTGTCATTAAAAAGATGCCACATCAAAGGAATGTGAGGCTGGAGCGCGGCGGGGCTGGCGGGTCCCTCTGTGCTGGGTAGCCCCTCCCTGGGGGTCCCCCAGCGCCGAAGGGGGGGCCCTCCTGAGGCCGGGGTACACGGAGCTTCACTGGGGGCTCCGGGAGAAACTTTGCTCCACCAGCGGTGCCCGTGGGAGGGGGATTCATTAGCGCTGCCTCCATCAGATTTCCCAGCTCGCCATAAATCAGGGCGAGCGGCTGCGAGCGACGGCGCGATCCATCTTGCAGGTCTCCAAGTCATTACATTTCATTAGGAGGTGCGCGGGGTTTGTATTATTTAGCAGGTTAATTCTCCTCTCAGATCACTCCTTTGGAGGAGGATTTCAGTGTGTACCGGGAGACTTCAGCTGTGGAATGCAGAATAAATGGGTCCCTCCTTGGTGGTTCCTGCCTCCAGCCAGGACTGCTGCAGTGCCGGCCCTGGCGGGCACAGGTGAGCACGTGGGGACTTAAAATGTGACAGACGCTCCTGGGAGATGGGGCAGGGACCACCGAGGTGCACCCCAGCACCCAGGGCAAAGCCACCACAACCCATCACCCTCCCGTTCCTGTGGGGCGCAGCTCCCCATGAGCACTGTGGGAACGTGCCGAGGGAAACGATGCTCTTTCCGGTCTGCAAACATCTTCCTATTCAAATAATAATAATAATTGCAATAATAATAAAAATTTCTAAGGCAGGTGTGCATGAGGCTGATATTAAACTTAGTGGCTGCCTTTGCTGTTTGGGAGCGAGGAGGAGAGACAAGCAGTATAAATTGCACGGCTGCAAAAGGACTTAAAAAACCCCATCTCTCATTTTGATTGATATTAGCTTCACAAATTAAGCTTTAGATTTATCTAAAAATAAATTTGCTTCCGCGCTCCGCATTCTGGATGACAAGTGCTTTTCTCTTCCCTTTGTTGGGTTTGTCATCCCTGGCAGGGCGGGGAGGGGAGGGGTGGGAGGGGGCCAGGACCGAGCACCCCCAGTTCGCCAGCCCCTGGGGTGCCCCCACCCACCCCAGCTGAGGGTGCAACAGCTCAGGGCTTGGTGGGGCGGGGGGTAAAAGGGCCAAACTCCAGCCCTGCAGCCCTGAAGGTGGCAGAGGTGTCCTGTGCTGGGATGTCACTGTAGTGGCCACAGTGTCCCCATCCCCACCGAGCCACTGCAGGGTGATGGTTCAGGGTGCTGGGGCACAGTGACAGCCACCCTTCCCACATCCCAAATCCTTTTAAAGCACACTCATATGTGACCCCTCAGCTTTGTGACATCGGGATTTGCACAGGAGGGGAAAAAATTGGTTTATATCTAATTTTACCGGAAAATCCCGTGTCTGGTGCTGCAGCCCGGGGCAGCTGCTGTGCTGAGCCCATCTCCAGCATGCCAGATGGCTGAGTCCTCTTCTAGGGCTCCTTCAGCCACACCACATGGCCCAGCTGGGACTGGCCACTGGACCTGTGGCCACCCAACTGGGTGAAAGTCAAGTTTATAATTTTTACCCTGGCCTGGAAGGGGAGCAGCTCAGCTCCTCATTTGATTATGCAGCGGGAGCTGCCACCTCCGCCTCTCCCAAGGAGCGATAATAAAACATATTCATCCCTCACCCTGGGGAAATACTTAAACCACAATATGAGAGATGTATGTAAATCACATTTAAACGGAGACGGTGCCGTTAACGCTGACAGCAACTCATCACATTTGAAGATGAAGTGTCCCCATTGCTGCTAAAGCATTTGCTGAGCGAGCCGGGCTGCCCTCAAGGCCCTGGCCATGGTCTCTGCCACCGTGTTACTGTTTCCCACTTAAATCGCTCCTTCACAGCTGCACAACGTCCAGCTGTTAAAGGAAAGCGCACCCCCCGCTGCACGCGGGTGGAAGATGAGAAGGAAAAGAGTTACAGAGGGGTGATGGATGGGATGGGGATTCACGGGAATGGGATAGGGTAGGGATGGGATGGGGAGCACTGGTTTGTCCCGGTTCCACTCCCCCACCCTGGATACCCAGTCCCCCCGCCCGCCCGCCGGGTGCGGGTCGGGACCAGCCCGGGCTCCCTGCGCTGCCGCCGCGGCCGGTCCCGCATCGCGCGGTGTGTGGTGCCCTCCAGTGGAGCGGCGGCCGCGCAGCCCCGGCCCCGCACCGCAACCGTGAGCTGCATCTGTACATCCCATCCATGCACTCCACCTGCACATCCCATCCATGCACTGCATCTGCACATCCCATCCGTGCGCTCTACCTGCACATCCCATCCGTGCACTGCATCTGCACACCAAGGCCCTGCAAATCCATGTACAGCACCTGAGCTCAATGTGATGGGTGGCCATTCACTGCCCATGGCTCGGCACAGCACAGACTGCAGCCGGACCCTCCATCCCTCCCCAGGACGTGCCGGCAGCGCGGTTGTCCCAGCTGGAATCAGTCAATGCCAGGAGGAGGCAGCGCTGGCGGGTCAGTCTTTATTACTAAATAAATAGTCATATAAATCCTGTGCAAAAAACTGTGGCAAAACCATTGGCCTTGGTGGGCGGTGGGGGCTGTGCTTCCCACACCCAGCCTGCGTCCAAGGCTCCCGGCATGGCACAGCCAATGGTGCCGGCATGGTGAAGGGAAGCGGTGGCTCTGGAGCTCATCGGTGAGAGCCGAGACCTCCAGCATGGCCAGGGAAGGGCCAGGACCCCCCATCCAGGCTGGACACCCACTGGGACAGCAGCTGCTTGAGGGACGGAGGCTGCACGAATCCCTGAGGAGCAGACAAGCACCATCCAGCCCAGTCGCAATTCCGGAACTGCTCCGGGGGCCCGGGCAGAGTCCATGAGCTCCCAGCACCACTGTGCTAGAGCAGGGAGCTCGGGGTCTGGCCGTGCCGCCGCTCCCGCGGCTCCGCCGTGCCCATGGTCCCCAGCGGCACCACCACCTCCTCCGGCTGGCAACTCTTGTTGAGCTCCACCACGCGCGGCACCACGGTCGACCAGCGATCTGTGGGGAGGGTGGGAATTGGCAGAGCCAGGAGCCTGTGGCTGCTCCCTGGTCAGCCCCACGTCAGCCGCCCCCCAAATCTGCTCTCAGGGCTCATCACGTTCACCTCCCCACAGATCCTGAGGGATGTTCCCAGCCCATGACATGGCGCTCACCTCTCCGCAGCCGGCCCATGGTGTGGGAGAAGCCGTAGTACTGGTATGTGTCATTCTTGCCCGGATCCTCGCTGATGATGCCCAGATTCTGGTTCCAGTGGGACCAGTTCACCTCGTCCACCCTGCGGGGAAGGTCAGATCCGGAGGGGCTGCAGAGAGTGCCTGGGAGCCAGGGCAGCAGCTCTGGCATCCACCAGCAATTCCACCTGCCTCCAGATGAGAACAAAGGACCCTACAAAGGAGTGCATTGTACTGGCTCCCCAAAACACCCCTGGCCATGGTGGGGGAGGCTTGGCTACTCCCCAGCCCCCAAGGGCACCTGCTTTTACCTGAAGCACCAGCGGCGGTCTGGTGTCCCATCTGTGCCCTTCCCCACGGTGACCATCTCCCCTGAGCGGAAGGCTTTCCGCAGGAACACTGGGAAGGAGCGCTCAATGTCCAGGATGGTGGTGGCCCACTGCCAGGGACACCAGGGACTGCTTGAGGATGAAGGCATGGAGGTGCCTTGCCCATGGAGCTTGGGGTGCTGCAGTGTTGCAGCCCCCTGGGCACAGGCAGCCCCTGGACCCCCTGCCCAGTAGCCCCTGGGGTGGTACCTGCAGCTTCCAGATGTGCTTGCTCTCCTTGGAGACTTGGCCCACTGTCTCGCCCATGAGGGCGATGAGCATGTTGAGGAGGAGCACGAAGGTGAGGATGATGTAGGTGACGAGGAGGATGATGAAGACGCCGGGGTACTTGGCACTCTCAAGCATCTCCAGGTCACCCATGCCGATGGTGAGCTTGAAGAGGTCCAGTAGGAAGGTGCTGAAGGTCTGGCTGTCCCGGCAGGATGGGTAGGTGGGCACTGTGCAGTTGGACTTTTCACTGCAGGACTCGCTGCTGGGACACGGGTTCAGGAGGGACACCAGCGCTGGGGGGGGAGAAGGGACAGAAAAGGTGAGTCCACGGGGGCAGCATCAAGGACGGGGTCCACAGTGGGCCCCAACATGGCTCTGTGCCTGCTGAGACCGTCTCCACCATGGGAGGAGGCAAAGGCTGGGTCTGCAGGTGGGTGGGATGAAGCGGGGGGTCTGCAGCCCCCTGCCCAGCTGTGCTACAGGGTTTGTTCTTCCCCCTGGTCCCTGCTCCCAGTCAGGCTCTACCTGATGCGTAGCCGATCATGAAGAGTAAGTAGACCAGAAGGAAGCGGAACAGGTCTTTGAAGAGGATCTGCAAGTGATGGAGAGCAGGGTGAGGTGTGCTGGACTGTGGCACCATCATTGAACTGTGTTACCAGGAAGGTCAGGCTGGGAGCAGGGCAGTGCTGAGCCACAGGAACCCTACAGAAAGCCTGGAGGATCCTCTTTGGGCAGCACATCTATGGGAGGAGGAGCCCTGCTGAGGAAGGAGAAGACCCCTGACCCCACCAGACCTTCTGGATCATGATGCTGTAGGTCCCTGTCAGCTTGAGCCCACGGGTGAAGTACAGGGCGTTCATCCAGCCCAGGACCAGTGCGAAGACCATGACAGCCAGGTACGCCTCAATGCCACCCAGGTACAGCCCCGCCGTGACAATCACCAGCACCGAGTAGATGAAGCTGGAGGAGAGTCAGGGTCAGACCCTGCACCCAGAAGCCCTGGGGTGTGGCAGCTCATGGTGGTCCCAGGGGTTCCCTACATACTAGAGCAGCTGGAAGGAGCCATCTATGAAGAAGGAGTTCACACCTGGGCACTTCTTCATGAACAGGTCTTTGATCTGCAGGAGAGAGGGGTAGGTTGGAGGGGCCAGGGGGAGCGAGTCCTGTGTGGCAGGGTCCCTGTGTCCAGGGCCACCACAGCAGGGAGAGATGCCTCAGGACACAGGCCTGTCAGCCTTGGAGACTCCGAGGGCTCAGTGGCCTCAAGGAGGACCCCCTGCCTCACCACACTGACGTTTGTGCAGAAGAAGAGGATTCCAGTGAGGAGGGTGATGATCTCCCCGGCCAGGCGCAGGTAGTCGGCAGTGGTGGTGTATGGGTAGGGGGGCTATGGGGAGAGGGCAGAGCTGAGCTGCTGCCCCATCCCCAGCAGACCCCCCTGCCAGGCAATGCTGGCCCATGGGGCTGTGCCACGGCACCCTGGGACTCACAGGGCCTTCCATGGGGCGGTAGTAGGCAACGAGGGTGAAGATGATCATGGCACTGAGGTAGGAGACCACGCTGATGTAGAAGGAGACAGCCCCAAACTTGCGCCACTTGTCACGCAGCAGCTCATTGATGGGCTCCACAGCCAACATCTCGTGGCGGTTCTGGTGGGAAGTGGGTGCTGTCAGAGGGTATCTGCTCCTCCAGTGTCTCCCAGACCCCTCTTAGTCCCCCCAGCCCCTGCACACCTCAATCTTGCTGTTGTAGACAAGGATCTCCAGCACAGACACCTCTTCTCCACAGGTGTCCAGCGAGGAGAGGTCATAGAGGGAGGAGTAGACGGGGCCATATGCCCAGTCCTTGAACTTTCGTGAGAGGTGCCGGGCGTCCTCGTCCGTGATCTCCCGCCGGATGATGTGCTGGAAGATCTGCCAGAGGGAGAGGACTGCTCGCCCACAGACCTGGTCCTGACCTGCTTGGGGTACCCTGCTTTCCTCCCACCCCATCCCAGGCACATCACCCAATCCACCCCTTGCACCGTGGTGGGCCCAGGGTGCTCCCAGGGTGCTCCTGGGGGGCTCCCAAGGTGCTGCAGGGGTGCAGGGACACTGCCACAGTGGGAAGTTCCCCAGGTTGCTGCAGCTTTTGTATTCTTAATGACCCCCCTGCCCACCCCATCAGAGGCTGAGGGCAGGTCAGGGGAGAGGATGGACTGTGCCGAGGGCCTGGGGTTAATTAAGGAAGGGCTGGAATGCAGTGGGGCATTAATTAGCTGTGTTAATAGGCTGCACGTCCAGGTTTCCACCAGCATCTGCAAAGAAGCTGTGCTGCCAGCAGGGACATGTCCCAAGTGCAACAGGGCTCAGTCTGTGCCTCAGGGATGGCAAGAGATGTCTCCCCACGTTGGGGGTCACCGTACCCCGATCTTGCCGGTCTTGGCCGCCATCATGAGCGGGGACAGGCCGTCGTTGTTGAGCAGCGCCTCCAGATTGGTGTCGGGGAAGAGCTTGGCGCACTTGACGAGGAGCAGGTCGTACATCTTGGTGACGAACTTGGTGTTCTCGCGGGTGTTGTCGGCGATGGCCACCAGGGCGTGCAGCACCGTGTTGCCGCGGGAGTCCTGGCGCCGCAGGTCCGCCTGCTTGTGTCCGTTCTCCGTCAGGTAGTGCACGATGTGGGGCTGGTTGGTGCAGGCGGCCAGAGAGAGAGGCAGCTCACCTGCAGAGATATCGGGGCTCCCGTCAGCCCTGCTCCGCTGCGGGGGCATCCTGAGGCACAGCAATGACCCCTGGGCTCCCTCCCTGCTCACCGAAGTAGAAGTATCCGCCCTCATCCTTGGGCTGAAAGAAGCGGCCGCGAGCCTGGGCGTGGACGTCCGCTCCCTTCTCCACCAGCAGCTCCACGTAGTGCTTGCAGCGGCGCTCGATGGCGATGTGCAGGGCTGTCTGACCTGTGACACCAGTGACTCTCAGCTGCCACCTTGCCCCATGAGTTTCCCCAGGTCCCCAGCCTTACCAGGGTATCTGCCGCTCCAGTCCCAAATCCCCCTGGAGCCCCCCAGTCTCCCCAAGATCCCCACTGCCCCAGTCCCCAACCTCTCCAGCATCCTCCATTCTCCCCAGGGTCCCTGCTGTGCTGCTCCCCGAATCACCACAGTGTCCCCCATGCCCAGGCAGGGCCAGCAGTGGCCCCACGTTCCCCCACCTCGGTAATAGACGTCCCTGAAGGGCGAGTTGATGAACTCCCTCATGTTGCCCGTCTTCTCGGCGATGTCGAGGAGGAGGGGGATGGTGTCGTTCTTGCCCCCGCTCAGGTTGAGCAGCGCCTTGGGCAGGCAGGTCTTCCCCGTGGAGGGCTCTGCGATGGGAGAGTGCTGAGGAGGATTCGGGCCCAGCCCCCCTGGCCATGGGGGTGCCCAGTCCCACACCCCTGCACTCCCTGGCCAAATCCCTGGCTTCTTCCAGGAGCTGCACGTCACAGCTTCCCGTGTTCGGGCTGTGCATCACCATCCCCTCAGGAATACAGGGATCAGCAGTGGCACGGCACAGCCCCGGCACCACACCCTGTCCCAGGGCAGGGAACCCCCAGTCCTCACCTCGGAACTCCTCATCTGTGAGGCGCTTCTTGTGGGTGAGGAGGAAGGAAAGGAGCCCGTCCAGGCCGGCCGGGGACCCCCGGGAAACGATGTCGAAGAGAATGGGTCTGTTGAAGACTTTAAGGACGGGGGGCGGGTTGGGAGCCGGTCCCTTTGCCGGCGCCTGCTTCCTGCGGGAGAAACCCCAGCGCTGGGAACCGGAGCCGCTGCCTCGGCTTCCCACCAGTGCAATGAGCTTGAGGGTGCTCAGCCGCTGGGCACCGGAGACACACCGGGGACACCCCCTGGCTGGGGTCACCCACGGGGCCGGGACAGCCGGGACAGCAGTCCAGTGCTCCCAGCATCGCCCACGGGGGTGGTGGGCGCCTTGCCGGCTCCCACCGGTGCTGCAGCGCTTTGGGCCCTCAGCTGCGCCCCCAGCAGGAACGGGCCACGGGTTTGGTCACACTCCAGCACCACGGGCGAAGCTAAACCGGTCGGAGCAGTTGGCAGCAGCGGGATGGACTGGGGACAACCGGTCAGCTCCGGGCACCAAGAATGGGGGCAGGACGGACGGCGGCTGCCCCGGAGAGGGATCCCCAGGCTGAGGGCTCACGGGGCATCCCGGCCACCTCCACCCACCTCCACGGGAGGACCCCCCGCTGTCCCTGCTGGCTGCATCTCTGGGTGGGGACACTGGCGGGGGGCCACGGTGGCCGCCCCAGGTGCCCGGCACAGAGGGGTATTGTGCGTCCGGCTCCGGGCTGCCCCCCCCCCGCTCCGGTTTCCTGGCGCGGGCAGGGTGGAGGCCCTCCTGAAAAGCCCTTTCATGCCGGAGCCAGACGGCCGCACCGGCCAGGGGAGCGGCCGGGCGCACAGAGCCTCTTTCATGGCGCCGGTAAGGGGGAAGGGGGGCGCGCTCCCGCACTCCCGCGCTCCCGGCCCCGGTGGTGAGGCTGCAGACCCTCACCACGACATGGCACGGCATGGCACAGCCCAGCGCTGCCACTGGGACTCACTGGGAGCTGCTCCCTGTTCGTGGTATCCCTGCCCAAAGCACCCCGAAGTGCCACTTGAAGGGCTGTCCTCGTCCCCAGCTGCTGAGCATCCCCATACCCACCTGGGTGCCCCGACCCCAGCACCCCCCGCCGCACCGGGGGTCCCGTACTCACTCCGCGACCCTCCTGCGCCAGCGCTTGTTCTCGCTGGGGTGGTGGCGGTAGGTACCGTAGTCGAAGAGGGAGTCCATGGGGGCTTTCTTGGGCGCGGGGACCACGGGGGACTCGTAGATGGTGGCCTCCAGCAGCTCCATGGGCTTCGGGGCGCCTTTCCGAAAGGCCCCGTGGAATTTCATGCGGAGGTTTTGCTTTCCATCCCCAGCGCCGGGGGGTCCCCTCGCTGCCTCAGCGGGAGTCGGGGTGTCCTCGCTCTCGAACAAGTTGGCCAGCGAGGAGAGCGGGAAGGAGTCGTTCTGGAGGGAGCCGTCCTCCCCCGCGCCCTCCCCGCCATCGCCCACAACAACACGCGGGGGGTCCTCGGGGTCTGCCATGGTCCCCGAACCGCGGGACGGGCACGAGTGACCTGTCTGGGTGGCTGTGACCCCCGGCTCCTTCAAGAGAGTAGGAGACCTGGCAACGGAAAACCCAATGTCAGCCCCAAAAGACTCTCCCCATCCTCTCCCCGGGGCATGGAGCCCCGCGGCGGGACAGGTCCCACCCCCACCCTGGCAGCCGCTGGGGCCGGCGGGACTCCCTGTAACTCAGTGTCCCGGCTGATCCTCTCTGTCCCTGCTCTGCTCGGCACCCACCTACCCGGTTGCGGGGACCCCTCGCGTCTGTAGGGGCCCCTTCGGCTGCGGCGCTGCCGCGCTGGGCGAGGGCGAACCCGGCCCCGCTGCGGTCAGCCGGGGTGCAGCCCAGGACAGGGCACAGAGCAGACCCTGTGCACTCCGATCTGCCGCCCAAGGAAAGAAAACATTCCTTGGGATACTCCCCACGTCAAGGGAAGTATCCAGGGAAGCGCCCAGACGCAGCGGGAGCTGCCACCGCAGCAGGGCTGGGAACGGGGCCAGGGCTGCTCGCGATGCTCCACAGCTCCCGCAGCCCTGGGGGGCTCTGTGGGACCCGGCTCTGGGCACTGGGAGGGGACAGGCGCTGCACGGGGGGGCTGCAGCCCGCGGGAGGGCCGGGACAGCGGTTGGGAGAAGAAATTACGGGTTTAGTTTGCCCAGAGGGACGTGGGGCTGAAGGAGAGCTGCACTACCAGCGCGGCCAGCAAAGTTCTGCGCTGTGCCACCGGCACGGCCGTGTCCTGCCCGCACATCCCTGCCCGCACGGGACCCCAGCGCTCCCCCAGCCCCGCTTTTCACCAAAACCCACCGGCAAACCCCGGCAGCGTTAGGGCTCCACAAAGCTCCTGCCTCCGGCGAGCTCAGTTCTCCCCGCGGGTCCCGAGACAGAAAAAGTAGCGAGAAACGTGTCATTTAGTGCTGGGCTGCAGCTCTGTGCAACAACCCACAGGGATAGGCTGGGCCCTGCTAGGAGGGCAGCGCAGGCGGGGACGGGCTCGAATTCGGCAGCGGGTCCCACAGCCGCCCCGGCAGCCCCGCGGTGCTCCCGTGGGCACGGGGGATGAGGGTGGCAAATGGCCCCAAAATCCCGCAGCAACGGGGAGGGAGCTCAGACAGCGAGCCCTTCTTCCCACCGCCCTGGGGGACACTCAGCAGGGACAGTGCAGCCCTGGGGGACACCAAGTTGAGACGATACAGCCCTAGGGGGGGCCACGGGGTAAGCCACAGTCACACGGTTTCCCCTCTTTGCTGGCTTTCCTGCCATCCCCAACTCTGCGAGAAATTCCACAAGCACCTGTCAAAGTCCGCAGGTCTCACATTCCGACCCCACGCAAGCGGGGAGCCCTCGCATGGCCGGTTTGACCTTGGACATCGGAGAAGAGGGAATTGCCAAGCAACTGATCCTGCGGTCTGGGAATGGGGACGGAGCACCCGAGCCCTCCCAGCTGCGCTGCGACCCGGGAAAGCACAGCTTTGGGGAAAACCCACACACGGCCGGACTGTCACACCTGCTGTCACCGGCTGGGGCTGGAAGGTTGTGTGGGAAAAGAATGGCTCGGTGCCGGCACTGCCAGCCCAGGCACTGCCCTGGGCACGGCCGCTGCCAGGAAAGGTGCTGTCAGAGGGGTTTGATTTGGCCCGTTAGTTATTTGGGCTTGGAGTTTTCAGACTTCCTCACCTCATGGAATAACTGAGTCAATGTGCAGCTCTTGTATCCAACACAAACCCCACCTGTGCTCCCACCTCTCCCCAGCTCCCCACCAAGGTACCTCCCTGCCGGACCAGTATCCCCAGTGAATCCCCACTCCAGCCCACCACGGGGGCACGGACACTGTCGCCGACACCGGGATGTGAACGAACGCGCCCTGGGCGGGCGGCAGGGATGGTGTCCCATGACATTAAAGTGTCACTCAAACTGAAACCGGAAGGTCTCTGGTGGGAGTGAATCATTGAAACCACAGGGGGGTCATGCTGGAAACGCTTATCCGGAGTGATCCAGACACTTCCTAAAGTCATCCACACCACTGGGGCCGTGCTCACCTGGGTGAGAGCCGGGAGCTCGGCGCGGGCAGCACGGGGGGTTTGGAGCCAGTGGGAACCCCCTCCTCAAAGCTTCCCCTGGGAACGCACCCGGCACCCCACCCTCAGAGCGTGAGTCCCCAAATTATCTGGACACATCAGGACTCCGCGGGGCCAGGGGGCCCTGCCCAGCTCAGCCCACGACCCCCGCCTCACCTGGCGGCTCCATCCTGCCCTGGTCTCCGTGACTGCCCCAGGGGTTGCATCCTGCCCTGTGTTCCTCCCCGGGAGGCTTCATCCTGCCCTGGCCCCCGTGTCCCGGCCCGTCCCACCCCCGGCCGTGCCCCCCCTCTGCCCGCTCCCCCCGGTCCGTACCGCGAAGGGTCCCGCGGAGGGTCCCGTCCGCTCCGGCGCCGCCGAGTCTCCGCGGGGCCGGTCCCCGCTCCCCGGCCCGGCCCCGGCTCCAGCGGCGGGGGCGGCACCGGGACCCGCCCGCGGGATCGGCCCCTGCCCGCCCTCCCCGCCCCTGCGGCACCGGGCACTGGCTCGGCCCGGAACGGTTCCCTGGGAACACCCGCTACAAAACAGCCTCCGGGAACAACCCCCCAGAACACTTTCCCTTAAATAAACTCCCCTGGAACAAACTCCCTGAAACAAGGAACAGCTCCAAAACATCCTGCCCAAAAACAGCTCCCTCAAGAACAGCCCCAAGTCACCCTCCCCAAAACACCCTTGCTGACACAGTCTGCCCAGAACAGCCCCTAAACACCCTTCCAAAGCAGTCCCCCCCAGGAACAGCTACCCCAAACACCCTCCTCAAACACCTTTTCCTAAAACAGCCCGTCCAGGAACAATCCCCCAAAACAGACCTGAAACATCCTCCCCAGAACAGCCTCCCAAACACCCTCCCTGAAACAACCCCCAAACTCTCCCACAAACAGCCCTTGCGAGGCACAGTCCCCCAAAAAACCCTTGAACCAAAACAGCTCCCTCCAGAACAGCCCCAAAACACCCTTTGCAAAACAGCTCCCTCCAGAACAGCCCCAAAACACCCTTTGCAAAACAGCCCCCCCCCGAAAAGCCCCAAAGCACTCTCCCAAAAAGAATTCCCCGGGGACAGCCCCAAATGAGCCTCCCAAGCCGTGGTACTGTCAGTTTTTATTAAGTGCTGCTCCTGCCCCGTGCGGGGGATCGGCAGCACAGAAGGTGAGGGGGCTCGTAAGGCACCGCGAACACCACCGGCACAGACCCGGCTGCCGCATCCCGGCGGAGGGACTCGGTCCCACGCCGGCGCCAGAGAAATCAGGGTCACCCGGGAAGTCATTGGCTCCTCTGCTCTGGGCATCATTCCGGATGATCCGGTGCCAATCGGCACAAGGTGCTGTCGGTGTGTGGCGGGATCCGGGCGCAGTCCCAGTGCCAGACAGGTCCAAGGTCTCATCAGCAGGACGCTGCCATCGCCACACTTCATTCCCTGCCCCACCGGAGACAGGAATCCGGGAGCTGGGACTAGAAACACTTGGTTTTCCTCTTGGGAAAATCCTACAGTGACATCCACAATTGTTTTATTGCCGTGTTCTTAATAGAAAATTAATGATTATTATTTTTTGGTTAGAAAACAGGTTATCCACTGCAGATCCAGACAGGAATTGAAGTCACAGGAGAGCCGGGAGCTGCCCCGGCTGCCTCAGTGATGAAGACACAGGTAACACCCATCACACCTTATTTAATCCATGCCAGTCCCGTGCCAGCTTTAGGCTTTGTAGCTCAGCTCGGCGTTCATCTTCGTGTACATCTCATAAATTGCATCCAGGATTGGGGTGACCCTCGTGAGAAATTGATGGATTTTTTCTATGCTTTCCTCCTCCTTTACTTCTCTACCCTTCTCCAAGGCCTTCAGTAGATCGGATTTGTAGGGAAGAGCGTAGACTGAGCCCTGTAAAACAGGGAGAAGGTGTTAGACTCCCACACACCCAACGGAGACCATGGGTTGGGTTGTGCCGCGGGGTCTCTGGACGCTCATCAGCACATGGGAACAACCTCAGGGATGGTATTTGGATGACTGGAGAGGGGGGAGCGCTCACCGTGAAGAGCTTCTGCAGCATCCAGCCATGGTATTTCTTCAGTGCGATCTCATAAGCCTTCATGGCGTTCACTCGGATGAGGTTGGGATGTTCCTCATCCCGCTCGCCATCGGAGATGCTCTGCAGCAACACCAGTATGAATTTCAGGCCCCTGGGGGAAGAGCAGAGATGTTGGGGTGAGGAAAAGGGGTGCTGCTTCCCAGCTTCCAGCCCTGCGTGTCCAAGTATCCCAAAAGTCCCACAGTCTCAGCAGTGTATTCCCCTTGTAGGGCTGGTGACTGTCCCTGTGGGTGCCTCCAGGGAAGAGAGAGAGAAGGGCAGGACTGAGCCCCCCAGGAAGGACAGGGACAGGATGGCCCCTGGTGACCTGTGTAGGATGGAACCCTGTGGGGTAGCACATGGGTACTGGAGGAGGATGGAGCCCCTGGGGGAGTCATGGGGATCAGGGCAGGATGGAGCCCCCAGGCGAGGCTGGGCCCAAGGGCTGAGCTGGGCAGGGCCAAGTGCAGCCCCATGGGGTCTCCTGGCACCGCAGGGTCCTGGCCTGTCCAGACAATCTGTGGGGTCATACTCTGAGGTTGAGTTTCCACGTGCATTCCCAGGGGAGCTTTGAGGAGGCAGTTCCCAACAGCTGTGTTCCCCAAAATGGCCAGACCCAGCCCAAGGGAGCAGCCCAGCCTACACAGCCTCCAGCCGGTGTTCACCAGCTCCCCACGTGCTGAGACAGCTCCCGATGCCGTGAGTCACCTTTTCAACCACATCAGCGCCAGTGTCGCGCCCGTCTTGGGCCAGGCTGAGCCGTGCAGCTCCTTCTCCACCTCCAGGATGTTCTGCAGCGTTTTGAACTTGGCAGGGTTGGAGTCATAAACAGCCCGGATTTTCTGAGGGCAGAGAAGGGGGTTGGCTCCCGGGAGCTGCCGGGCAGGGCAGCACCGGAGCGGGGAAACACGATGGCTGCTCACAGGGTTCTGGGCAGGAGCCCCGGGAATAAACACGACACCGAATGAGCCACTGCTGAGCCCAGAAGTCTCCGTGGGAAGAAGAGCCCTTTGAAACACCTCTAGGTCCTGTCTCTCCAATCCCACAGCATCCCTGCCCAGGGGTTCTCCCTAAGCCCTCCTGAGCCCCTTCCTACCTTGATATTTCCAGTCAGGTCTGCTTTGACCGGCGAGTAGACGATGGGAGTCCCCAGGCAATCTGTGAAAATGTGGAAGGAGGACGTTTACACACTGATGACACAGGAGACACACCAGGTCCCCTTAACCAACAGGTTTTACCTTAAGAACAGCCTGGGTGCTGAGACACGAGCCAGCGGGACTGGGACAGGATCTTTGGGTTGCTGGCCCTTTGGACAGCCCTGCCACCCACTGCGGCCAAAGCAGCGACCTCCAACCCCCCCCGGCTCCGGGACACAGCCCTGGCAGAACGTCCTGGAACAGCCTGACAGGCTCCGGACACTGCCCGTCCCCAGCCCGGCAGCCCCATGTCCTGCCCTTCCGGGGCTGCCACGGAGCCGCCACACAATAGCCGACATTGTGGAGGGCAGCGGACACGCCGGGACACGAGGGTGGCCGCGCCGACACCCACTCAGGTCCGGACACGGGTGGGATCCATGGCTGGCATGGGAGAGCCCCTGCCCCGGGCGGTGCCTCTGGATGGGGTGTTCCAGGACGCTCCTCAACGGCGCTGCTCGGCGGGTTTGACGGGACTGTGATGCAACCTCGGCCCAGGCACAGCAGCCAAGTCCGGGGTGAGCCCCTCGGGGGGGCTGTGAATCAGGTAAGGGAATCACGACCCAGGATTGTGCAGGGGGCACCGCGGAGCAGCTGAGCTCGCAGCAGGCCTATCCCAGCCCGTACCTCCCACCCCCGGCCAGCCCGGTCTCACCGAAGAACGGCGGCAGGTGCGCCACGGCCTCCAGGAAGGGCAAGGTCTCAATCTGCTTGTCAGCCGGCAGGGGCTTGAACTCATGTTCCAGCAGAAGCGCCATGACCCACCCCCTCCGCTTCCCCCTCACCGCTCCCCGGCTGAGGGGGGTCTGGAGCTAACGGGGGCCGACCCGGCAGCGCGCCCACACCACGCTCCGCCCCCCTCTGCTGCGGCCAATGGCCGTGCACTGCCCATACGAGCGGTGCCCGGCCATTGGCCGCAGCGAAGGGGGGCGGGACCTGCGGCGCGGCGAGGAGGCCACGCCCCTAGAGCCCCCTCAGAGTCCCTTCAGCCGTGGGGAGAGGGGGAACACACGACCCCGCTCTGCCCTGCCTGCACTCCGTGTGCCAGGCGGGCCGCCCTGAATTATTTACGGGAGATGAATATTTCATAGGGAGCAGATGGAAAACAAACCTCGACGCGCGGGGGTGGTTAAACACCTCAGTGGAGGGGGTTGGGTGGGAAAATGACACCGAGCGGGGGACACGGAGAGGTGAAGGAGGGAGGCGTGGGAGCGCAGGGAGGTGCAGCCCGTCCGGAGCGCCGGGAGGCGATTTGCTGGCGACAGAGCCCCAAACGCGGTGTTTTTACCGGTTATTCTGGAAAAACAGGTCGTGGGACGATAGCGATCGGCAGTTCGAAGGGAGGGTGCGGATACAAGGCGGGTGCGGGGAGCTGCGGGTCACCGGCGGTGGCACCTGCGGGGCCTGCCGGCTGCTACCACCGCTGTCCCCGATACTACACAACCCCCGTGGTGCCTGGAACCCACCCCGGGGTGCCCGGAGCTCATCCCGTGCTGCACTGACCCCTTCTCGGGATGCCCGGAGTCCACCCCACGGTGCCCAGCCCGTCCCAGGGTGCCCACAGCCCCACCCGGGGTGCCTGGAGCCCGTCCCGCGGTGCCCAGCCTGTCCCGGGTCACCCAGCCCGGTCGGGCGACGCGCTGGTGCCAAGGCGGGCAGAGACAGAAACCTTTAACCCCTGGAATATTTACAGCGCCATAAACCCCGCCGGTCCGGGCGCTCCAACCCGGCGCAGTGGCATCTCCCCGGGCTCGGCTCAGGGGCCGCTTCTGCGCGTCCTGCGAGCGCTCGGGGCGCGGCGGCACCGCCGGGTCGGGTCACCGGGAGCACCCCCTCATGTCCCCGTCCTTCCACCCTCGCCTCTCTCCGTCCCCGCCTCTCTCCATCCCGAGTCCCTCCCTCCGTCCCCGCCTCCCTCCCGTTCCGCGGAGCCCGTCTCGCTGCGTCCCTCGGCGCTGCCCGTAGCGCCAGGCGCGTTGCCGAGGCAGCGGGCGGCGATGTGGCTGCTGAGGGGTCGCAGCCCGGAGCGCCGGGCGGAGCGGCGGGAGCTGGAGGAGCGGAACCGGCAGCAGTGGGAGCGCACCAGCCGCTCCTTCGCCCGCGCCGCCGTGTGCTGCTCCCGGCAGGCGCGCTGGAGCGAGCCCCGCGTTCCCCCGCGCAGGTACGGCCGGGGGGCCGGGCAGGGTCCCGGGGGGACCCCGGCGTCCCCCTGACACCCCGGTGTGCGGCAGCGCGGTGGCGGAGCGGCGGGAGCGGCTGGAGGAGCGGCGGGAGCGGCTGCGGCGGCTGCTGCGCGAGGAGCGGGAGGCGCTGTCGGCGGAGCTGCGGGAGCGGCGGCGGGGCGGGATGCGGAGCGAGGAGCCACGGGGCGGGATGCGGAGCGAGGAGCCACGGGGCGGGATGCGGAGCGAGGAGCCGCGGGGCGGGATGCGGAGCGAGGAGCCGCGGGGCAGCCGCGAGGAGCGCGGGACGAAGGTGAGGGCGCGGCCCGACCGGGCTCGTCCCGCATCCCGGGGCTTGTCCCGCATCCCTCCCCGTGAAGGGCCGCTCCCGTGTTTTAGCTGTGCTAGCGGGACCTGCTGGGGGTCCCCAGGAGTTCCTCGCTGTTCAGCACTTGGTGCTCTGAACCCTGGGGCGGGGGGTGGGATGCCGAGCCCTCCCCTGTCCTGACCTGACCCAGCTCTCTGTTCCCAGGTTGCTGAGAGGCTGCTGCAAGAGCACTGGAAGGAAAACAACACAGAGCTCCAGGAGGTGATGTTACTTTCTATTTAGTCCGTGCTGCCTTGTACTTATTAAACCAGTTTTAACATATATTGTTGTCTCTCTTATCACAGCAACTGCCCCAAGTTCTGATCAGTAAAAGGCAAAGTGAAATGGTTTAACTGTGTAAGAAGCCCTTTCAAAGCCAGTATTTTTAAAAAAGTCTGTTCACTCAGAGCAGATTTTCAGCCTCCACAATGTAAGTGTCTCGGGTGCTTTTTACAGCAGTCCCTGCCATGCTGTGGTACTTCCTTATTCTTTATTCCACCCACCTGCTGCTCCAGCCCTGGTGTCAGTGTCACACTGGTGTTTCCCATGTGAGGCTGACCCTCAGCTTGGGACCTGGTGGGCACTGTGGACACCCAGACAAACCCACCTCTGCAGAGGCACATCCTGCTGGGACTTCAGGGCTGTGGCTGGGCCAGATGGTGCTCCAGAGAGTCTGGAAGATCCCAGGGGACAGGAGAACCTCTGGCACTGATTGCCATGCCATGTCTGTTGTGTTTCCAGGCGGAGTCACAGCTGCATAAGAAGCACGTGATAGAGGCCTGGGGTGATCAGCTAACAAATAAAAACAAGGTATGGAGGGGCAGCCGTGGTGTTTCTGTCACTGGGAGGACTCTGGTGGAGTGTGACACTTGTGCCTTTTGCCCTGGCTGGCAGACATCTTGTCTTCCCATATGGACTTGGCTCAGAGGTGGGAGGAACAGGAGTTGCTGTTTGTTTGTTTTCTTTCGGTCTTGAATCAAATAACAACCAAGGGCATGGAGCTCATTCCCACAGCAATAAGGAGTTCTACAGGAAGGGCACTATTAATAAACCATCCAGCTTGCAGGAGGCTGATTTGTGGATCTGAGCCAGAGGCTGTTTGTTTGCATTAGCCTAACCTGAAATGCTATGTTTTCTTTTGGCTGGGAAAGGAAGAGGTGACTGAACTGGAAGAGAAGAAATGTTATGAAAACAAGTACGAAATGGCACGAAGGGAAGAGCTGGAAAGGGTGAGACAAGAGGAAGAGAAGCATCAGCTGGAGAAGAAGAATCAAGCAGAGATGTTGCTGCAGCAGATAGAAGAACTGAAATTGCAGGAGGCAGAGGTAATCTTAAATTACTCCTCATTTGAGGAGAAACTTCACTTGGAAATACTGCTTCACTTGGAAATACAGCAAGCTGACCTCTTCCCTCTGGGTTTGCACTGGATGAAATCTGGGATGAAGATAGCTGTGACAGTTTCTGTTGTTAGTGCAGACCTCTGCCTTGAATGCTGCCATATGGCTGAACCCTTGTAGCTTGTTTGCTCCTCTTGAAGGGTTCAAGGAAGTCCCTGGAAGCGTTCAAGGCCCGGTTGCACAGGGCTTGGAGCAACCTGGCATAGTGGAAGGTGTCCCTGCCCATGGCAGCAGGTTGGAAGTGGATGATATTTAAGGTCCCTTCCAACCCAAACCAGTCTGGGATTCTGTGAAGTGCAAGTGCTGTTTTGTGCTGCATCAGATGAGAAAAGGATTTGTAGGAACTTCTAAGTGTGGCAGGTCCAGGTCAAAGGCTTTGCCAGCAGGAGCTCCTCAGTGTCTCTGTGCTGTGAGCCATGAATTAAGTGAATGTGGAATACGACTGCAGGGGGGATTTTCAGTGCCTGCAGAGGAGCAGCAATGGGGTACAAACTCTGGTCAAACAGGCTTTCTGGCATGTTGCAGCTCTCTGATGTACTCTGTGTTGGTGGTTGTTTTTTCCTTTTTAGACAAAAAAGCTGAAAAAAGAAAGAGAGAATTTATTAAAGCAGCAGTGGGAGCTGGAGAACTTGGAAGAAGAGAGGAAACAAATGGAAGAGCACCGAAGGCAGAAAGAGCTTGGGTATGACACCAAGTGGAGCTTGTTTTGGATAGAATCTGTTCCTGAGTCCACAGCACTACTTGAGGCATGAGGAGATATTCCAGCTAGCAGTGGTAGGATGTACATATTTGGATTTTGATGGACTCACCCACAACAGCCAAGGAGCAGATGCGCTGGTGCCCTTTCTTCTTTTTGTTTGTTGCAGCAGGTTCCTCTGCTGCCTCTAAGTCATGTTGTCACAGATGTTCCTCCTTGAGTGTTGGTGTACAGTAACAAGGGGCTTATAGAGTCAGTTTGAATGTTTGATTTTTTTTTTTAATTTTGCCATTTTTTTTTCTCCTTCAGTCGCTTTTTGAGGCATCAGTGTGGTGCCCAGTTAAAGAGACGAGCGCAGCAGATACAGGAGGAGCTGGTAAGAGATTGATTCATACTTTACTGTGTGGTGAAAAACATTGCTCTGTGTGTTTTGTTTGTGTCTGCCTCTGATGCCTCCAGCTAATTGGTCAGGAGGCCCCTTCCAGCTTGTGCACAGGGCTGGGGCACAAAGCTCACGGGGAAGCAGCAGACGGAGCATCTTGCTGAGCACACCCTCACCACTGTCACCAGTTACACTGGACAGGAGCCCTGCACACAGGCTGGAAGCCTGTTGGACAGTTGTTAATCTTGTGGTTTATCTCCAGGAGACAGACAGGCAAATCTTATCAGCCCTCCTCGAGAGAGAAAATGAGAATCATCTCTGGCAGTTGGGGTGTCGGGAACAGGCGGTGGCAGACGTGGCCTGGATGAAGCGTGTCATCGAGGAACAGCTCCAGCTGGAAAAGGAGAGGGAGGCAGAGCTAGAGACTCTTTTTACGTGAGTCTGCCCACCTCTGAACATCCTCTGAACACTGTGTGTGCTGAATGTTCCTGGTCAGAGGGTCTCAGAGGCACAGGCTGGTGGACACGCCACCTCCCTGGGAACAAACATGAAGAGAAACCCAATTGCTCCTCTAAAGCATGAGGTAGCTCCTCTATGCCTGTGGAGTATACAGGGTTTTTTTAACCTCGGAGATAAATCCTCCTCTCTCCTTTAGGGAAGAAGCTAAAAAAGTGTGGGAGATGATGAAAGAAGAATGGGAAAGGGAGAAGGTGGCCAGAGATCGCCTGATGAATGAGGTGATGACCCTTCTTGATGAGGTTTCTCCCTTGTCACGAAGAAACCGTTGTTCCAGTTGTAACCTTATATCCTCCAGAGGGTCACAGCCTTCTGTACCCAGGGCAGAATTTTTCTCCTTGTCTGATGTGTTTTCTGGGAACTGCTTAACCACCTTCTCCCTCCATCCTCTACCTTCCCACAGGTCTTTGCAGGCAGACAGCGCCAGATCCAAGAGAAAATCAAGTTAAACAGACGTGCGCAGGAAGAGACCCTGAAGTATCGAGAGCAGCTGATCAGAGAACTTGAAGAGGCAAAGGAACTCAGTCGGAGGGAGAAGGAGCAGGAGGAGGA
The DNA here is from genome assembly GCF_003945725.1 of Corapipo altera. Lineage (NCBI taxonomy): Eukaryota > Metazoa > Chordata > Aves > Passeriformes > Pipridae > Corapipo > Corapipo altera. The sequence goes on from NW_020884906.1 coordinate 7,550,192, forward strand.
ACTGAAGACAGACCACAGGCAGGAGCTGGAGGCACAGGTAGGCCGAGGTTCCCACAGACACACAGGAATGGTGAAGGTGCCGAATCTCAGCCCCAATTTCTCCGTGCCCAGGGGACAGAGCGCCGTTGGCAAGAGGAGGAAGAGCAGTGGAGGGAGGAGGAAAAAGAGGAGAGATGGGCCCGGCAGCGCCACAAGGAGCTCGTGCAGCGGGAGGGCGAGCGCAGGGTACGGTCACCCAGGGGTCACCCTGACAACACAGGAGCCCCCCTGGCACAGGGTCACCCCAACACACCCTGGGCCACCCTGACACACGAGCCCATCACAGACGGTGATGGCATTAGGCAACACAATTCTCATTGTGTCTGATCCCCACCTTAGTTGTCACACGGTGCTAGAGCAGAACACTGGGCTGTCCTGTCCTCTAACAGAGCTCTGTAGTTCTCTCTTAAAAATTGCTTTTCTTTTTTGCTGATATTGATACTTTAGTCCCTAATTTTTAAAGAATGTTTGAGGCAGATGCACTGCTAGTGCCTCAGATGTTATTCAGTGCCAACAATAATTTATGGGCTGCGTTAAGGCAGCTGGGACAGCACATCTCCACTGCTCGATGTCTTTGGTGTCTGTCCTGCTTTGCCTGGCTCTAAAAACAAAGCTGAATTTGAGTAACACTACCTAACCCCCCCTACCCAGCAAATTACCTCCTTTGCATGTTGAATTGTGTGTGTGGATTAATTCTAAAGCCCATAAACCAGTTCTGGTCCTTGTTCTGACCCTGTTAGGTCTACAGTTACCCAAAGGCACCATGGACCTGAGGAACGAGCACTGAATGCAGCTCCAGACTACAGAAAGAGAACTTTGAAGACTCAAGGAACTCCTGAAACAATGGTGGCTCTGGGACAGGCTACAGTAGATTTGTGAAAATATTTAGCTGTGGCCCAGCTGAACAAGAGCAAATTTCTACTGCCTTCAAGAATGTGGGGGTGTGAGCACCCTCAGAGAACTGGAGTTGTGCTGGTATGTTTTAGTAAGAGCTGGGCTGTGGCAACATAGCAAATAATGGGGCCCTGTGGATCTCAGCCATGAAAGAATACAAGGAAGGGGAGCTGCAAACCAGGATGTGCTCTGTCAGGCTCCCACCTCTGAGAATCAGGATGTGCCTGAGTGCCCAGCTGGCTTTTAGGAGATAATTCATAATGCACTTTGCACATCAGTCAGATAATGTATGCTGTGGCACCAGTTCTTAATTTGTCCAATTCCTCTCCAGAAGGTGCTGAAGACTTCATTAAATGTTGTTTTTCACTACAGTAATAAAGAGCGAATGAAACTTGAGCAAGGATTTGTTTCTTTTCATGAGCAAACTACTGAAACAATAGGAGGGGAGACTGAGTTGATTATTGCACTTGATTTCTTGCTGTTATCATTGGCAACTGCACCTTGAAATCAGTCCTGTCACAGCACAAGGAGCTGATACAGGGCTGTGACAAAGACGGGAGTCATCCCAGCACTTTACTCAACTAGAGAAACCTTTTCCAAGATCTTTCCAGAAGCAGCAGTCAAATAAGCCCAAATTATTTCACACACCGAAAGGGTTTTAGCATTTTATAGTAATACTGTAAACAAAAGATTAGGTCAAAATATTGTACAGACAGAATGACACTGATAAATACAAGGATTTAAAAAAGGCAAAAAAGCTTTTCCTTTCCTCTGCAGCATTTTGTAAAGGAAGAGCAAGTTTGTTTACAGGGGAACAAGAGGAGATCTAGTAATAAAAGAAAAGAAACACCTTTGTTGTTTCAGGTGCTATAAACTTTGTGACTGCAGTGCTGTGTGATGGGAGGGTTAATGAACTTGCTGCTCGTGGGTTCCCCCGCTGGGTTTGAACCCCTCTGATTTCAGCATAGCTGGAGCAAGGGCTGGCAGTTACCAAAGTGTCCCTTGGGTTTGGATCAAAGGCAGGTTTAAATAAGAGATAAATAACACCATAACTCAGTGCCACCCTGCTTTGGAAAGCAGGTAAGATATGTTAAAGAACAGCACACAGAAGTGTCCTGAGACACTGAAAAAGACCAGCTGCTGCCTTTCAGTGATTCCAATTTAAGTTCCTAGAAGATTCTCACTATTTAATTGCCAGGAGCATGATTTTGAAGGAGGTTTCAAAAAGGTCTTTTGCAGTTCTAATCTCAGCCTGCCTGTGTTCCCATCAGGCTACAGATGCTTCTGGGAGTCAGAAGGGCAGAAAGGAAATAAAACCCCACAGTGAAGAACATTAATTTACTGAGTTGTCATCTCCTCTCTCCATTCCTTCCTCCCTCAGACTCTGGAAGCCAGTTACAGCATCAGGAATCCAGCAGTGTTATGGCACTTGTGTTTGGATATCCATGCAAACACACCATAATTTAAAAAGGAACCAACCCCTGCTGTAGCTCCTGGGCAGAAACAACACACTTCCAAATGGGACACAGGCAGAGCAAAAATCAATGATTTCCTCTCCCACCTGAAATTCAGATTCCCAAAATGTCTCATTTTTGAAATTATGGACTGACACACTTTTGTGAACTGTTAGGAATGAAGAAACCTGGAGCACATGTGGCCACTGGGGACCCACCCACCCTTGGGCCAGGCAGCCTGGCAGGGGTTACTCAGTAAGTTGTCAAATTTTGAAGGATTTGCATAAAAAACTTCGGAGATATAAGAAATGTTTTCACATTTGGATATGTTGAGGTACAGAGGTTATATACCATGGCAGACACAGCTGCTTTTGCACTGGCACTCTTCTAACTTCCTTTTTTTGTTAATTAGCATAGAAACCTTTAGTGAAATTGGATGTGGAGTTACTGAGCAAGGCTGCTGCAAACAAGACGGTGCCTTGAAGATGACAGGAAAATTCTGTAGGAAACTTAAGAATGAATTACTAACTCAGAAACAAAGGATAATATTTTAACCACTAATGCCCTAAAAGTAACATCAAACATATATATTAATGGCATAGTGACAACTAAAAGAAATAACTATTAAGTTTCAAATTCCTTCCAAAACAGATAAAGTGACAAAGACCTTGTAGAGTTACACGTAACAAGCTTGGATGCCCACAACTACTATTGGTTTAGCAGACTAAAAACATATTGCACAACAGTTGATATGGGAAGAGAGAATATTCGGCTTGTACCCCGTTACCAGGATGACAAACCTCCTTCCTGCTGGTTGGCAGTGAGGGTCCCGGAGCCTTCGGAGCCTCATCCAGAGGGATCCTGGCAGGTGAGGCTCCAGGATGGACGGAGCAAGGCAGACACTGCCCTCCCATCCGTGCAGGTGGTTCCAGAGGAGTCCCACAAGCAGGATCTGAAAGCAGAACGTGGCCCCAAGGAAACATCTACAAGAGCTCGAGACAGCACTGGGACGTGGTATTGGCTCGACAGCTATTTGCAACATGCTATTATCCATAACTACACTGGCAACACAGGCACAGAATAAGGCAGTGGGTTAAATTAATCATAAGATTGTTAGAAAACATGCAAAAATAATACTGAGTTTAAAAAAAAAAAAAAAAAGTTTCTTGCCCCTTTAAGTTTTTCCTCATAAAAATTCGAATAGTCCCACACCTAGGTGTCGAAATCCAACCTTTAAAAAACAAGCCCCAAAAAGCCCCGAGTGACTCAGTTGTTGTTCTCTTTGGTTGTGATGGTGACGAGCTGCTTGGCAGCCTTGGCGATGTCGTAGGCGCACTGGATGACCTGCTGTGTGACCAGCTGGATGTCCGTGCTGGGGCTGCTCTCCACGGGAAGGGCCTTCCTGCACTCCGACTGCAGCCGGTAGGCACTGGAGGTCAGCAGGCGCAAGGACGTCCTCACCAGCTCCGACTTGGGCTTCTGGGGAGGGAAAGCAGAAGCTGAACTAGGCAGAACAACAAAAACCCTTTTCAGCAGCTGGGAGTGCTCACAAGGGCTCTTTGATGGGGGACATCTGCTGCCAGGCCCTGGCCTTCTGCACAGGCCTCTCCGCGCGGCAGGAGACGCAATTTCTCCTCTCTCATCTCAGGGAGATGTCAAGCCCCTGCCAGGCAGTGCACAGGGAATGCTGCTTCACTCTCCCGTAGGAAGTTACTCATACACATTTTCTGGTGCCTGTTTCCTGCTCCCAGCCCATATCCTGGCTGGCAGGAGGGGACAGCGTGTCCAGGACGATCAGTGCAGACAGGCACAACAGCCTTAGATCTTTGCTGGCAGTTTTAGAAAGGCAGGTAAGTTTAGGTAGTAAGGTAAGTTCAGAAAGGTAGGTAAGTTCACAAGAACTCAGTCATGGAGATGTCTCTCCCTAAATTTGCTGTGAACAAACAGATCACTTTGGTGGATGGTTTAGATCTGTTGATCTAAACATGCCTGCAAGTAAGAAATCCAGGCACCAGCACTCAGATGGAAAAGGGGGTGATGAGTTTAGTGGAATTCCCATATAACCACACAACTCCTCAAGCTAGATCCAAGTAGCCTCCAGTTTTGGAGGAACTATGCGCAATTCTTAAGAATTTTAAGTTAAAGAGTACAATTAGAGGCCTGGATTCACACTTTAGCCCTTCCCAGTTGCCATGTTAATAAATGCAGAGGTGCAACGTGTAAAACACCTCATAATTTCTCCCTTCCTCTGGTTTTTGGTTTTTATTATGAAGGGAAATCTACACATGAGGAATGAGGCCAAAACCATTTTGATGCTGGCAGGTACTTACTTTTGGGAACAGAGCTGCCATTTCTGTTACTGCCACATGTATTCTCTCGGAGCACGGTATATAGCTGCAAAAAGATGCACTGGGTTATTCATTATGGAGAGACTCTCCTTCCTCTTCCAGTTCACTACTCAGTGGCTATTACTCTAAAAACAACTATGTAACTTCAGAAAAAGCAAGAACTTAACCAATAGTGCAAAATTATTTCTTAAGTTTTCATTGTTCTTCAGAGTGGGTTTGAGGCAATAACTGTTCACACCTGTTACACCAACTGTTGTCAGGAAAGTCTCCATTTGTATGCAATTATGGAAATATGTCTGAATATTACAGAATCACAGACTGGTTTGGGTTGGAAAGGACCTAAAAGCCCATCTAGTCCCACCCCCTGTCATGGGCAGGGACACCTTCCACTAGACCAGGTTGCTCCAAGCCCTGTCCAACCTGACCTTGGACACTTCCAGGGATGGGGCAGCCACAGCTGCTCTGGGCAACCTGTGCCAGGGCCTCACCCCTCTCACTGGGAAGAATTTCCTCTGTATATCTCACCTAAATTTCCCCTCTGTCAGTCTGAACCCATTCCCCCTTGTCCTGTCACTGCAGTTCCTGATCAACAGTCCCTCTCCAGCTCTCCTGCAGCTCCTTCAGACACTGGAAGGTGCTCTGAGGTCTCCACACAACCCTCCCTTTTCCAGGCTGAACAGTCCCAACTCTCCCAGCCTGTCTCCATAGGGAAGGTGCTCCAGTCCTCTTACCCACCTCATGGCCTCCTCTGGACTTGCTGCAACAGTTCATTAACTGCACATTAATTCATACTCACATTTCTTAAACCCACCCCCCCGCCCAACAGTTTAGATACTGGAATTCATCTCCAAAGTGTACAGAAAGTGGCTCAGCTCACTGTTTGGTGGATTACTGTTGTGTGCAGGACACCATGCCCAACCAAACTGGTTCATGTCAGTCAGGTACAAGGTAAAGTGAGATTCTGCAGCTTGCAAATATTTAAACAAAATCTGGTGATACAGAGGTGCTTTGGGGGAAGAAAAGGCAAATTTTTTTGCAGTCTTGACAACTAAAAGCAGATAGAAAAAATAAAAATCACTTTGTATGTGGGACCTGAGTAATTTTATTTCCACCCCCGTGTCAGTTCATGACCAGGTGAAGCCAGGAATGCAGCACCATGCAGGTATTTTCCCTTTCTCGTTTTCCAAATGGAAAGGCCAGACCTCTGCTGTGATGGGCTGTGCCCAACTTCCCATATGGAATTCCAACCTGACTTTTCGGGTGAAGTTTAACTAAAGGTAAAACATCACATTAAGGCAATTTCAGAACACAAAGATGCCTTCTTAGATTAATTAGTACACAGTAAACAAACAAGACACAATTCTCACACAGCAGTTTGCACACACATGCATCCCCAAACTACCAACTGCTTTCACCACGTGCGAGTTTAAGGCCAAATATTCTGTAATTCTGGTGATTTAGCTCATAAAGCAAAGACAGGTTCCATTGGTCCTCACAGATTTTTCTTCTGATTTATACACCAAATGAAATTTGGTCTGTTCAAAATACATCTTAAAACTATTTACCATAAACTGCTGTGAAACTTACGGTAAATAGTGGAGTGTTAGTGTGCTCTGTCACAAGTCTAATTTCAAAAGACTCGTTTTTATGCTTCAAAGACTCAGTTTTAGCATAAGATAGTTCACATGATTCAGTCTTAAACATGAGAATCTCAAAAATCACTACGTAAGAGCATTCAAGAAAACTATTCAGCATTTGTAGGTTATGGTAGGTCAGTGCCCTTTCAAGCAAAAAGAGTCCCAAAACCCACTCCCCAGGTGTTATTTATTCAGTCATCTTGCAACACCAAAGGTGCAAAAGCAGTCACTTGCAAATGCACTGAGAGAGAAGCAACACACTGGGGTCATTTCGGCAACGCAGGAAAATTGCTGTAAAAGGAGTATTTCCATGTGTCTCAAATCACATGAATTCTTCCAAACTGAAAGTGGAGAGAGGTCTTTCAAGTTCACCGTCATTCCCATTCTGCTGTTAATGATTAATCTGCTCCATGACCAGCACCCCACCTCATAAAAGGGAAATTTGCTGATTAAACCTTTTGCTAACAAGGCAGAGAAAGCCCTCAGGGTAACCTGAATGAAAGACCCAGGTTAATGATGTGTTTTATTGTACGTTCTCTAGGTCAGCTGCAGTGTCCTGGAGAAATGGTTTTAGTTTATCACCTAAACACTGTCTGTGAGCTCGTGAAATACTCTGACATGTGTGTTGGGTTTACACACATTGCAGTGAGACATCAGGAAGATATTCAAGTAGTGACAGCTTGGAAAAAGAATCCATCATTACCAGTAACTTGTGTTCATCTCCTCTAATCCTGACATTTGTCAGCTGGGGTTTGAACCTGAGAAGTTCTTCTAAAGAGCGTCTCACTTAAACTTCACTTTTATTTGAGGCACTTATAAACAGTATTTTGGTTGGGTTGGAAGATCCTATATAAACATATTTTTTCACTGATTTGAGACACAAATGATCTCATCTGACCCCCAGCTGCACAAACACTCAGCTATCAGGTGTGAATGTTCCGCACTGGGGATGTGAAACTCCTGCTTCTTTTGCAATGGTGCACAGAAGCAGCAACCACATGTTGTGCTGTTAGTTCATAAAATCACAGAATCGTTTGGGTTGGAAGGGAACATAAAACCTCAAAGATTTATTCCTAAAGGAAGAAATTGTTCCCTGTGACACTGGTGAGGGGCTGGCACAGGTTGCCCAGAGAAGCTGTGGCTGCCCCATCCCTGGAAGTGTCCAAGGCCAGGTTGGAGGGGGCTTGGAGCAACCTGGGATAGTGGAAGGTGTCCTTGCCCATGGCAGGGGCTGGAATGTGATGGTCTCTAGGTCCCTCCCAACCCCAAGCATTCTGTGATTCTATAGTTCTATGATCATCCAGTTCCAGCCAAGTTGTTGTAATTTAATTTACCTCAAACGACAATAAACAGAACAGAGACAGGAGAATCCTTTACACCAGAGCCAGCTCCAGTTCAGGCTGTGATGCTGTTCCCCACCAAATCAACACTGGGAGCTGCCACTGCAGGTGCTGTCCCAGGTCTGCAGGTCCCTGATCACCCAGAGCATTTCATGCATCGCTCTCCATGACCCCCGTGCAGACGGAGCGGGAGGGAAAGAGGCAGCAGAGAGAAAGAGAAAGGACACTGTGCCTGGGAGGCAGGGACAGAGGCCAGAGTACCAAGAGGCAGGGCTGGGCTGCTGCACGGTCAGAGGCTGCAGGGGAGCTCTCTCAGCCCAGGGGAGCCGTGTGCTGGAGCAGCTGAGGCTGTGTCTGAGCTGGAGTGTGCCCACACGCTCCAAGGGTCTGCTCAGAGCATGGGAAAAGGGGTGGGAGAGAGCGAGGAAAGAAAGGAAGAATGTGTTTCATTAATAGATGATATTTTTGCATCATTTTTTTACTCTCCAATTATCTCCACAGCACATGATTTTTCCCTACAACGTTCCCACCACCAGCTTGGAGGATGTATTATTACACCCCCAGTAACTCATTTTGGTAAGGAAGCATTCCCCTGTGTTAAGGACGCCAGGGAATAGTAAAATAAAGATCAGCAGCTTCATAGTTCAGGGTTTTGCAAGATGACACTCAGCTAAGTACAGGCAAACACCCCACCCCACACATGGTACAAGAAAACAAAAATGAACATAACAGGTTGTTTAAACATCTGATCAGTTTAACAGTGAAAGCCAGGTGTGTTCTATTCTTTCTTTCAATGGTTTTTTAAAAATTCAAATACTGTAAACTGTGATATACACATAAACTAAACTCATTTAAAGCTTCTCTTACTGTTCCTTCTCTGTGAGAAACAAGTAATAAGGGATTGCAGTGGAAAAGGTTCTGGCCAAGGGCACTGAGCTCAGCACAAGCACGTTAGAACTCACCATTCAGCGTCAGGGGGAGAGGCCGCCCTGGCCCTTCTAAAAATAGAAAATTACAAGGAGGAAAAAACACAGAACCAAAGTGGCCCCATTGTTGTGCACTTCTCTGAGCGAGGCAGGAAGTGAGGGCTCAACCCAAACCACTGCTGCTCCTCACAGAGGGCACAGGGGCTGGAGCAGAGCGAGGACCCGCCTGCCTGCAGGGTCTGACTTCCTGGAGAACAAAGTGTTCCAGCCCTAAAAGGCATTAACACCTGGGAATATGTAATTCTTATTTACAGCCTTCTAGAAGAGCTATGTGGGAGCACCACCTGATGATCAGCAAGGGCAGTATCACTTTTACTCCTCACAGCTATGCTGGATACTAATTGTTCAGGTGGATCAGAAGTTCCCTGAGGGAGCCGAAGCTGCTGCAGGCTGATGTGCTGAGTCAGTGCCCTGCTTACTCAGCTGTGTCTAAACCCAAGAGTTCAAAATACTTTTTGTTGGTACATCATCTGTACTAACACCTCAGAAGAAAGGCAATTTCTCCCTCCTTTGTAATTTTCTCCTAAAACAAGCCCTGGTGTAACTATCAAATTTGTGTGGGGTGTCCTTACCTACGGACACGGAGGTGTGAAAATCCAAGAGAAACTTGCAGCAAGTTCTTTGTAACACATTTGATTTTTATCTAAACCAACACTTATTTTGCAGCAGAACCGCACAAGTTAAGGGCAGCGGCCAGGGCAGGGCAGGACAGGCAGAACTGCAGCCAGAACCCACTCACAAGATGGCTGGTCACTGGTTCCCACTCACCCTGTGGTGCAGGGACTAGGACACCAGGAAACACCAGACCTACACATTTTACAGGTGTGAAATGGAAGGGTTGTACTTTTCACCTTCATGTGTACTACAGGTGAAAACACCAGAAGAATTTTCCTTGTTTCTCACCAACTGCAGAGCTCTTCCAGCACTCACCCCTTACCTGTCATGCTTGTTCTCCTGTGCCGCTCGCAGCAGCTCCTGAATGTTCTTGGTGATCTGCTCAGTCTTCCGAATCACATCTTCTGTACTGGGCAAACTGGAGCTGGGGGCTGGGTCTGTGTCCTCAGGGATGGATCCCTCCCCCTGCCAGACAACGCTCCGCTGCCGGCCCTTCCTGCCCGACCTGCAGGGGAACAAGGCAGGGTCAGCCTGGGGACACGCCTGGCTGGGGGCACACGTGGAGCCGAGTGTCAGCTCAGTGTCACAGCACCTACCCCGGCTCCTCCAGCTCCACAGGGGTGGTGGGGTTGTCATAGTCACTCTCGGACACGCTGCTCTGCTTCTCCAGCTTCGAGGCCTGCAAGGAACACAGATTGATTTCAGCCTGTGCAGGGAAGAGCAGCCCTGGGCTGTGCCAGTGCTGTTCCCGTGTACGTGGGCTTGCTCTCAGCACAACAGCTCCTGCACCAGCTGCTGTCCCCAGAGCCTGCTGTGCCCCCTCACCCCATGCCAGGCTCCTGCTGCAGCTTGTACCTGAGGCCCTGGGCACTGCCAGCACAGCACAGCTCCACCAGCCTGAGCGCCAGGCACCCAGCGGGGGCAGGACAGACAGACAGACAGACAGACACAGCTCCTTCCCCTGCCACTGAAACTGCCCTGAGGGCACACAGGGAGAATCCCATCAGGAGGAGAGGCTAAATGGAGACGGCAGGACCATGAAACAGGAGCCTGAACAGTGAGCATCAGCCCACTGGAGAGGGGCAGAACCCCAGGGAGAAAGAGGCCAGACCAAGAGCAGGAGGCCCACAGCAGAGCAGAGGCCAGAGCCCACGTGGGAGGCTGAACACAGAGTGGAAATCAAATCCAGCGTGGGAGGGTGAAACAAGAACTGAAGCCCCACACAGGGCATGAGGCTGAACCAAGTGAGGGAGGCCATGACAGAAGAGAGGCCAAATCAAGCACCAGGGTCTGACACCAGAGCAGAGGCTGTCCCTGGGAAGCCCACTGCAAAATGGAAGACCAAAATGAGGGTTAAGATGTGGCAATGAGAAAGTCAAAATAAAGACAGGAGACAGATGATGGCTGGAGGACAAACTGTGGGTGGAAAATCAAAGGGCACAGAATGGAGGAGACTTGGAGCCCATTACAGTTCGGAGGCTGACACAAGAACAGATAAGGCCCATTGCAGACTAAAGCCCAAAACGGTGTGGGGAGCCAAAATGTGAGGAGTTGAGGCCACTGAAGGCTTGATACTGATACAAGGCTGGGAGGCCAAATAAGTGAGAGATGTGGCCCAGAGCAGAGCACAGGATGCAACAAGGGTGGGAGGCCCAACCATCAGGAACAGATGGCCATGGAAGAACGGTGTCAAAAGGGGAGCAGGGCAAATTCCAAAGTAGAAGCTGAAACGAGGGAAGGAGGGATGCAGGGAAGCAGAGACTGGACACTGGACAGAGCACTGTAGGCCCATTGCAAAGTGGGAGGCTGATCCCAGAGAGAAGGTGGAATGAAGAATGGAATACCAAAATGAGCTTGGAGGCCAAATCCGCAGCCAGGCCCCAGGATCACCACACATCCACCTACTGTAGTCTTTTAAAAACTGCACAGCCCATCAGAAGTGCCCACTACAGCTTGTCCATTTGCAAACATGTCCCACCAGTGTCACTCTGCACAGAGATCAGCAGCTCAGGGTCCTCCACAGACCCCTGCTGAACAACCAGCCTTGGGGCTCTCCAGAAACCCTGAAGTCATGAGGAGGGAATCTCAAGTGTTAGACTGCAAGGGACACCTCCAACCTGCATCCCTGATCCATACACTTAGGAATCTGCTTACAGAATAATACTTCTACCTCAAGAACAGAGTAAAAATGTGACCAGGAACTGGTTTTCATTGGCTGAGATCCAGTAGGTTTGTTAAACACTCATCCAATGTTAAAGCCAGCAATTCTCACTGAAGTACCTGGAGTATGGACCCTTTGAAGTTACTCTGCACAGAAGCAACAAAAACAGCATTTTTTGAACACTCCTTAGAACAGCTGGTAAAGATCAACTGTAAAAGTGACACGTTTTGAAGATAAGAAACTATCACATGTAGGGTCTAACCTTTCCCCTCTCCCAGATGTAGAGACATCAATACAAATAGTGCAAAGCTCTATTATATGGTCAGAAAAATAAACCACAACAATGAACCACAAAGAATAGGATACTATGGAATCAGTGATATAGAATCAGCATAGAATAAAACCAAAACAAACCCTCTGTAAGCTTCTAGTACCACACAGCACTGCTATCAGCTGGAGCCAAATATAGATTTCCTTTTGACCAAGCAGGATATTTGATTGAAATTTTTATCATCCATCCCTACTTGCAAATCTAATATTTTCTGCACTGATATGTTCAAACACTGTACGGTCAAAATAAAACGGGGAGAAGAAGAAATTAAAAAGGAGGTTCTGTGTCCTGGCAGGGAGAGGTCAGAGTATGGCCATTCGACATCTAAACCCCCAAACTTGTTATCCATAAGACAAACAGTCAGTCAGGCCCATCTGGATTGGTGCAAAGTGCAGCCCCCAAGAAAAGCAGCTTTGAAGCCAGGCCTCATGCAGTGCTTTTAGTCAGCAGGGAGAGTTGTACATCGGCTTAGAAATATCAGCGAGCGCCTGGAAAATCACTGTCCAAGCAGCAACCAACTCGTCTTCTGGTGTTGTGCAGCTGAACAAGTGATCTGAGAACTGTGTGTGGTGTTAAACGCCAGAGATTGTGAAGTTAGAGAGAGACAAGTGCCCACAGCGTGTGGCAGAAGGAATGAAGGGATGAGTTCTGCTCCATGCAGAAGGCCAGGCAGCAGGACAGGGGGAAGAGAGAGGCATCTGGCTCTGGGGAGATGTCACCTCCTCCAGGGAAAAGGTGGGAAGGTACTTAACCCTTCGTGTGCTCTCATCCCTTGACCAGGAGAGCGTGGAGGGGAAGGAAGGTAGAGATGAAGAGGAGGTCACAAACGCACTCCTCCCGATCTAAAAATGGGAAAGAGAAAAACACTCGGGAAAAACCACAAACAAAACACAAATAAACTCTTAACTTAAATAAAGGAACATTCTTAAAACCATGGAGATGACAAAGCAAGAATGATTTTGAGAGTTCGGCTTAGCCTGAGTGGACTTAATTCTTTCAAAATACAATTGATGTCACCCTAATATTGACACTCCAGAGGTGCCAAATTCCACAGAGAACAAAATATATTCACCACAGTGCCAAATTAACTAACTCCACATAACAAATCAATGTTCAAATCAAGTGACCAAAGGACCTATACAGGGCACTGTCGTGTTTTGCAAACACTATCACACACGAATGAATTTTGACATTTCTTGCTGCCAGAACTGCCTTTGTATCAACATGCCAATATAATTCAAAGTGATCTAAATGTCATAGTTTAAATTAATTAACTGGAGGCGGGGAAAAACCCAGCAGACAAATTTCTGCACTGATTCCCTGGTGCATTCAATTGTCTTTTTGGAATGTGCATGGAACGTTTGCCCTCCCTTATGCCATAACTTCAAAATATATTTTAGAGGTCTTAATCATTCGACTGGAAGGAAATACAAGACAGTGCTAACAACAGGGAAAGATGCTGTAACAAATCCACAAATTTTAAATATGTGTCTAAAAAATACTGTCCGGTGTTTCTGCCCATGGGGAAGTCTAAAAAGATAACAACAAAAAATTAACTGTACTAGTTAATTCAATGCACTCATTAATTAAATGCACTGGTGTGTGCTGGGTCACTTATGCAAAGTGTGAACACCTCAGTACAAAATTTCTTTAGTAATAGGGAACTCCCTCTCCACTATTTGCACATCACACAGGAAAATACTAAACCAGAAGAATCTGACTGACAGATCTAAACCATCTCCAGCCTCCAGCTGCAAACTCAGAATAAGAAACTGGTGTGTGGAAAACTCAGCTTAAATTTTACTTTTTCAAGGTGGTTCTGAAGTTCCACAAATTGGCACCTGTCTGTATATCTGAACAAATCTATGAATATTACCTGCCTTCTTTGAATACTACTTTCCTTCCTTCCTCATTTTCAAACAGCCACATTTTGATATTTGGCATATATACTGTGGTTAAAAAAAACAGCTGAGCAGAAGCCAAAAGCTCCAGTTTACATGTTCCAGAACTGCTATAGCTTCTACTTTTCAAACCATCAGGCTCCTGCAGACATGTTAATACAGCAAACATGAACAATTCTCACAGTTCTTATTCCCTCTGGTCTTTTTCCTCTCTGAGGCAGAGCTGAGCAGCGTCGGTGAACGAGCAGAGCTGGAAGAGCCAGGAAAGCTGAACATGAGAAGAAATGCAGAAGCAGCAGCAGTTTTACTCACGTGTGGAGGGAAGGGCTGCAGCCTTGGGCTGTTTTCCTCTGGGTAGGTGACCTCCCCCATGGGCAGGTAGGGCTTCTGCCCCGAGCCAGTCTCGTACATGGACATGGGCCTGCTGCCCCGGGCCGACGGGCGCCGCTTTAAGGAGGAATTGGTGGTGGGGTCTGGGTACTCAGAACCACTTTGGACCTGATAGATATTGGTTGTGGCCTGTCTTCTGAGGTTGGTATTTTCACTCTGTAGCGTTTGAAGCTGAAAGAAATGTTTAGCAGTGTTTGTTTCCTAACAGCAAGTGCCAAGAGCAAACTGCCCATGCAATACACGCTTGTCAGCTTTAATACCAAATCCAGTTACTGGTAGCTGGGGGTTCATTTCTTTTTCAAAATCTACTTGACTTGCTTGGTATGAGCACAGAAACATCTGTGTTCCAGATGTGGAAATATTTAGGTGCTGATTTCCAGCACTGCAAGCTAATTTAGATCTTAACACTGGGTGCTGTAGTTCAAAACGCACGATCCATTCTTTCCCGGCTGCTGTACTGGCACAGGAATTGTGGGATATAATGAGGTTGTGAGGGAAAGGATTGACAACACAACAGTTTTCCAAGCAAAGTGATCCATTTCAGCAGCCAATACAAGAATTTAGCAGACTTTAACATAAGGCCCATGAAATGTGACAATGCCAGAACTGCAGCACAGACACCAGAGGCAGCACAAAGGAACTTGAGCTTGCTCTGCAAAGCAAGGAGAAAATTTAGCTTATGAAAATTAAGCATCAGCTACTGCTTTCTAAGAAGCCAAGAAGAAAGCATTTTAAAGCTTTTGATTATTACTTGACTGATAGTAAAAATGCACCAATTCTGTTTTATTTGGTGGAGTTACTCGGAGTAAGTTTGCTATATTAACACATCAGAAAGAAAAGATTCAGTAAAGAACACTGCAGCACAGCAATGATTTCCCTCCTTCTACACCACATAAATATACTAAAGTCTCATTAATTTATAGGCTCTGAAGACTTTTTTTTTTACCCTAAATACACTATATCTGTTTAAAGAAACTCAGTATAAGTGGAAAGTTAATTCAGTTGATGCAAGAGAAATGCTCAACCAGTACAAGGCGTTAAAAGACCAAGGAAACACCGTGAGATCCCTCAGTATTCACCATCTCAGCAAATCTGAACACAACAGAAGAGAATGTTGGCCCTTAACAAACAAGGATATTCCAACCTGCTGAATTAGCTTGGCCTCAGGTACAAAGAGCTGAACAGTCTCACCACCCTCCAAAGCATCAACCTCTGCCCAGAACAGCAGGTTCACCTGCACAGGCACAGCCTGAAAAACTTTCTCTACGTGTCACTCTTGCAGGATTTTAATTATTTGGAAAATAGGATTTTAAACACTAATTAAAGGGATTAATCTGAGGAAGCAGCCAGTCTTTTCTAGCTACCATGTCAGGCAGCAGACTGAACTCAGTACAGATATAAATTCTCCTTAACCCCACAAAAGCCTCTATTTGCAAAGCACACAACAAATTCTTGATTTGTTTATATAAGGAATTAGAGGTCTGGCTTCCAAACTCAGATTTTTGAGCTTTTAATTCAGGATTTTAGCACAAATGCTCAGTTTTCTCTTTGTATCAGACCATCTACTCATAGTAACTCGTGCTGTAAATGAGACATCTCTACTTTACCTTTGTCCAGACAAACCCACAGTGCAGGTTTAAGGCAGGAATTGAATTTATCACTATGTCCTATAGGTGCTATTTCCCATGGATTCAAACACAGGCAAACAAATAAATCTTGGCCTCCTGGTATACAAGAACTTTATACTGTATTGTCACATTGCAGACCATTCTGTACAGCCAAACTAAGGTTGGATTTTAATTTCTCTTCATTCCAGCTAGGCTTAATAACAGGAAAAACCCACCAACATATTTACTGGAAAAGCTGGAAGTACATTATATAGATGGCACTTACTTCCTCATTGTTTAAAGACAATAAAAGCACACAAGACTTGCAAAAACTGTCTTGTTACTTGGAAAACTTATGTCAAAGCTTTGACATAAGTCAAATCATCATCATGATTTGTTGGGTCAGATCAGCATTAGCTCCAGAAAAAACAACATTCAAAGCATGTCTTGCACATAAATATTTATAGTGGCATATCTGACCCCAGAGCAGCTCTTTAAAATGAGTTTTCTCACTATCCCAATATTGGGTTATTGCATCCTCAGCTCCAGCAGTTTTATTCTAATACCTTCAGACACCCCAAGAGCTGAGGGGTTGCAGAGTTGTGCCTGTTACCTTTTTCTGCATGATCCTCAGCTCATCACTCAGGTTGATGTTCACTTTCATTAACTGCTGAATCTTCACCTCAGAAGCCACCAAAGCATTTTTAACTTGCATATATTCCTGGGCTGTCACTGGTCCATCTGACAAGTCTGAATCCAGGCTCTAGGAACAGGAACAGAAAAATACTTAAACCATTGAGAAAGAAGGAAACAAAACAATGACATTTCTACAGCTTTTCATGTATTTACTTCAAAAGAATCACAGTTCAATCTAAGTTAAATTAATGAGATCCATTAATTAGCATCATTTTAGTCCACTGTAAAAGATATCTGCTGTCAATCAACTCCTAGCTTCTCTAAAAACATTTGTCTCAGCATTTCAGTGACAAAATACTGTTTTCATAAGGATTTTTTAAAATATGCAATAAAGAACTGGAAAGTCATAAAAGATAGATTGCTAAACATCCAGTGTGCATATCATCAGGGGAAAATAAAGTAGAATTAATAGACCTACTGCCCCTTTTTCAGCCATTCTGCATTATTTTCAGGAATGGTTTAAACCACTTGTTCACGTTGGTCTGCTGTAAATATTTCTTCAGTAGGAAGCAGTACCTTCATGAAATATCATGGAATCACTGATTGAGGATGTTTTGGTACATGCAATTATTTCATGTATGCAATTAGGTCTCTCTCTTATCTCCAGATATACACACTACTTTTCTAGAGAAGTATTTTTTTTTTACAATAAAAATTCCTCAAGTCACAACACTTAATCTTATTAGAAAATTCATAGAGTGAGGTGTGATTACAAAATTAATTTGAAAATTAATTTTAAAATCCATTTTCTGATCATTTATGCAAGTTAAATCCCCCTTCACAAGGGGAAGGATTGACTGCAGATTCCCTTTACGAATAACATTCAGGGTGTGTATCACCATTTCAAGCCTACCTTCTGTCTGTTTGATTTAGCTGCATTTGTTTCCAGATCTGTGTCCTCATCTGAAGCAACACTGTCATAGTCAGGCTGGTCGTTATCCTGACTCTCACTGCTGTGCTGATTGCTGATTGATTTGAGTATCAGTTCCACATTTTCTGCAGATCAACACATTAAAAAACATACAAGGGAGTTTGGAGAAGAAATGGAAGTGCACACTTTTAAAACATTAATTTAGATCCACCTAACAGGTATGAATTACCACTGTCCAAAACTAGTTTGATGGTTTTGCCTTTTCATTTCTTCTAAGTGTTTAGGCAAGTTAAAATAAGTGATGAGAATCAGGCTTTAACAGCTCAATGAAATCCACACATATTAAAAAAACCCAACAGACTACCCTGGACAAATGGATGCCAGCATCCAAATGAAAAATACAGGGAAAAATTAAAAGTTAGAAAAGATTCTTTTGTGTTTTCTCTCCAGAGGAAGAACCAGTGCTCCAATGTTATTTCATACCATCATGCCTAGAACTGTGGCTCTGCCTTGCTGTTAACACAAGTATTTGTGATCTTTGCTATCTGTCATGCTCAAGAAATACAGAATATAAACATTTTTGTTAGGTGAATTAGCAATAAGATCTAAATTACAGCCACGTCCTGCATGTAGGGAGCAGCCAGAAATTCCAACATCTAAACCCCTGCCATTATCCCAGATGCCAGTTGAGACAAGTGTCACTGTTGCACTGTTCAGGAGTATTCCAGAAAATATTATCAAATTATTATAAAAATCACAACCATCACAAAAGAATGTTCCTAAATTGCACATATCCCCCTTGATTCTTGTTACAAATACCAAGTTTAACAGACTAATCTTCCGTATTTGGGCATTATTTTGGTGGCCTACTGCCTGCTGTCAGTAGCCTGATACCCACGAATTAGTTTCTATTTATAAAAACAATCTCTCTCTCTCTCCATTGACACAGCACTGCTGAAAGAGTTCTGGGAATGACTGAACCACTGAGGAACTGCCTTCAGAGGAACTGACAACAGAAGCTCACTCACCTTTAGAACCAGTGAGAGGATTCCCCTGTTGTCTTCGTTTGGCATCACTTAAAATATCTATGACCAGTGTAGCAAACTCATGGGCATTAAATCGAGCCAGTTTCTGTCTTCCCTAAATTACAGAACAATGCAGGGAAAATAAAAGTACATCCTGTGTTAGATGAACAGCAGAGTTCCCAGAAAAACTAAGACTATACACTCAGAGTGAGTTGACTATTCAATTACATTTACTGCAAAAAGTGTGACTTAAGAGGGAAATGTAAATTACTTAAACCTCTTTCCAAGTAGATGTAACTCTTCTACAGTAATGAAATATAGTAAAGCAATATTCCTTAGGTCTATTAAATTACCTGGCCTATTAGACTATTTTTCAGCATTAAGAAGATTTCATACCTGATTCCTGGTTGAGGAATATTCAGGATTTACGGGAAGAAAAGGGACCACTGTGGTCTCTGTCACAAGTGTGCTGTGATTCTGAGTTGCAAGCCAAACTGCTCCAGAGGGAAAAAACAAAAACAGGGAATAACCTTCCTGTACTATTCGACAGTGCTTCTTGTCAAAGAATAAAAGACAATTTCAAACACAAACACAATCAATTCAAAGGAAGGCTTTTTCCCCAGAGGGTTCCCTACTCTGTGAAAAACACAGCATTTTCTGAATTAACATCCCCTTCATACAATGCAAGACAAAGAAACTCCCATCAGCAGTAATTACTGAATACAGAAGCATTTCAACAGAACATGTGGCTGGATTAGCACCTTTTTTGTAATGTAACAATTCAGATTTATTTCATTCCAGAAAGCCTCACTCACCTGCATCTGTTTCCCTCCTGTCAACTTCATCATACACATCCATGGCAAGTTCTTCAAATAAGTGGTTGCTTAGCTAAGGGTGGAAGAGAATAATTACAGTTTGAAAATAAATTAAACCCAATAAGATCTCTGTAACAGAGAAAATGTAAGAGCACAACTCTGCTCTCTTTTCTTCAGCCTATATAATTCATAGAAATGCTCCTTTCTCAGCC
Organism: Corapipo altera; assembly: GCF_003945725.1. Taxonomy (NCBI): domain Eukaryota; kingdom Metazoa; phylum Chordata; class Aves; order Passeriformes; family Pipridae; genus Corapipo; species Corapipo altera. Next base: position 7,569,514 of record NW_020884906.1, read on the forward strand.
AGTGAGGTAAATCCATGGAGCAGACTTGGATGATCACCCAGTTTCTGGGTACAGGGACAACAATTCTGTTCTACACTTCTTTACTGGTTACTGGATTTTTCTCTCCTATCTGACCACAAAAAGACCTCGTGTGTTTGGGTGAAGCAGAGCCACTGTGGGAATGAGGTACCAAACACCACTGTAGATTTGGGATTAACTGAACAGCGAAGGCCCACAAAATATTTGTGTTTCCAACTGTTCCTGCAGTGGGTGATTCAAAAGATCCTTGTGTTAGGAAGCCTGAAAGATGAAGTGAGGAGTTTGCCATGTCTAGAAAAGGAGTTTTACTTACAGACTGAAGCTTCTTCTTGGCTGCTTTTGCCAGTTCTGATACATCCAGACTGCTATGAAAACAAGATGTGATCATTACATCTACAGCATGTCATGGCTTAAACACAAATTCTACATTCCAATAACTCAGTGATTAAAATGTCACTTTTTTTTGAAAACCCTTAATATTTTAGTATTTTTAGTATCACTTTTAACACACTGATGTTACTAATATAACATCACAATTAGCATATTCAAAAGCTTTCAAACACAACAATCTTAAATTTAAAAAAAAATAATCCCCAAAATCCTTTGGAATATGGATACCCACAATTTTTTACCCATATAATTTTAATTTTATTAAAGCTCTTCATAGACATTTTGCAAGCAGTAGGTTGGACAGTAGTTTACTTACAGCCGTCTTATTTCCAATTGCACAGCAAGAAAAGAGAAACAGGGACTTGTAATTAATACTTGATATGTTTGGTACAAATATTATTTCATTGATTCACAACCAAAACTTAAAAACACTCAGATGATCAAAAGTATAAATATTTTCAGAGGAAAACACAGTTTTCTTGTATTTTTAAAGTATTACTTTAAAAAATCAGGAAACCACCTCAATTGTTCCTTAAATTATTACACAATCTGTTTCTTAGGAATTCCCAAGTGTGTTCCCTTAATAGAATTGTCTCACCTTCCCCCTGCATTTTAACAAACACAGCAAACTTCTATAATTTTCTGATTTTGTTTATATGAAAATATTCTTTCTAGAAAAAAAAGCTTCCAAGATTAATAAAGGCACACATAAAAAGTTGGAATGGCAATGGGCTTAAAAGGTGTTTCAGAAAGAAAATGAAATGTAATCATTAGGGGTTTTTTTATTTTGATGTTTTCAAACATTCCATGGAATCAGCAACTTACCTGTCTGCCATCTGAGGTATAACAAAGTGCTGCCCGTTTTTGTGCTCTAGAGTTGAAAACAAATTGCATTTTAATAGGTTGGTACTGGTCTATGATTTTCAAGAATATAAGGAAAAGGCAAACACAGAATAATTTATTTTGCATGCAATTACTCAATTTCCAATTACACAGAGTTAGCAAGTCTTAAAAGAAGACTCCTACCACAATTTCCTGGTATTATCAAAGATTCCATTTAAAGCTTATTAACTGTATTAAAATCATATTAAAAAAGAATATTAAGTTCTAAAATAGGTGACTTTATGGCAGCTGATAGCTAAAAACTTTTAAGTGTGCTTATGTTCAAAAGGAACCTACTTAATTAACACTTCCCTGCTTTTGCATTTCAATTGCAAGAAACTACTTGGAAGAGTTTCTACAGTTTATATATAGAACATGCATTTGTGGCAAAAGAGAAAGGAGCTTAATTTTTAATCTAGGTGTATTTAAAACCCTACAGTTTTATCTGAATTTTAAATGCATCATCACTAATCTTGCATCCTATACTTTCTTTGGTTCTTCCTGTATAATTTATACAGAATATAAATACTAGAATATCTGAAATGGATATAAAAAGTGCATTAACACTGACACAAACGTCATATGCCACAGTCTGAATTGTCCTATAACTAAACAGACAGACCCCAGAGTGCAGTTTCTTGTGCTTACCTGGTTTCCTGCCACAGAGATAAAAAGCCAACCTGTCTGTGAGCTCGTACTGGATCTCCACCAGCCGCTCTGCCAGCTCGTGGTGCCCCCCTTGTCTGGGTCACACACAGAGGGGACATCAGTCAGTCATTGAGACACACAGAATTAAAAATGGTCACAGGAATTGATGTAGAACAACCCAGCACAGACCCACAACCTGGTTCCACCCTGTGCGCCCCAACCCATCTGTGCAGTTCAGCCCTTTCCCACAGCAGTGCCTGAGTTATTCCACACCCCTGGAGCCTACTCAGCTGGCTGAGCTTGCAGACACTTTTCTCCTCAGACCCCTTTTCTGAGAGCTGCTAGCCTGGCACAGCACAGCCTGTGTCACTGGGATCACAACTGTCTCAAGCACCCAGAACACCAGCTATGAAATTATGAAAATGCCTATTTATACTCTTTATGCATCCACTCCTTCTAGAAAAAGTATAATTAGCATTTAACATCCAGATTATTTTCAGGACAGAAATGTATCTAAGTAGGTTCCTCACGCAATTTATGAACATCAGGTAACATATGTCAGAGCTTCTACCTTGCATAGTCAACTGGAGTTTTCCCATTGGAATCTTGTGTGCCAGGATCAGCACCATAAACCGTTAACAGTTCCGCCTGTAAAGTCTGTCCTGCCTTAGCAGCAACATGGAGAGGGGTGTTTCCTTTCTCCTACAAGAGATGAAGGAAAATATCTACTTAATCAACAGGCCTGAGCAGAAGATGGAGCTATAATTGATGGTTTATCAAAACAATGAAAAAAGTGTTCCTACAGGATGAAAGAAGTTGGCTTGAGCTCCTAAGGAAAGCAGTCGCAAACAGGTCTCCAGGTTCCCTGTCCTCACACTGGAATGGAGTTGCTGGAAAAGAAGCAGGATTATATTTAATACAACAGCAACAACTGTGAATCACCATTTGCTTTTCACCAATCCTTTCAGAAAGTGGTGTGCAAGAGTTCTTCTCCAATTAACCTAAATCAATGCCTCTCAACCATCACCTCCAGTATCCATACATATTACCAAAAAAAAGTGGCTTCAGGGTGAAGCTAAGCTCTATTTATTTATGTAACAGTGCAGAAAAACTGCAGTGGTTGAATCAAAAGCAGCTGACTGAAGTGAGTCAGGTTTGCTGTGCTGTCCCTGCAGGTGCCCCCTCACCTTGCTGAGGTCTTTGGCAGTGACACTGTCGTCCTCCCGGCACGGCAGGCGATGCACAAACGCTAACATCTGATACTTAGCTCTAATGAACTCGGCTTTGTTGGGACTGCAAACAGAAATCCAGGCAACAGAAGGGAAAGGAAAGAAATATCAGTGCTTTCACAGTAATACAGATGCTCCAGAAAAAAAGGAAAATTCACAAGCGAAGATGGAATCAGATCTTTGCCAGTGGCAAAGTCAGACGTGGAAAAATATTTTCACTAAAAAACGACCCAGCACTGATTGTCTGACTATGAAGAGCAAACTTCTGTTACTAATATCAAAGTATCTGCAGACCACAGCATGTGGTGTGTATTTCTTAAAAGAAATTATGCCAACTACAGATCTATACTTACTATATGCAGTTATTTACATTTTAAAATGAAGCACCATAATCAGTGACAGAAATCTCCCAATTTTTGCTTAATTCATCAGCCAAACTCAGTTTTTTTGGCAGCATTCAGATAACTGAAGCACGTGGCATGAGAATTAAAAGTCTTTTGATTCAAAGACTATTCACTATTTAAAGTGAGAGGTCAGGAGACAACAGTTCAGGGAATTCAAGCAATGAATTTTTGCAATAAATTTTTAAAAATTAATCCTTGGAAAGCAAAGAAAAAATAATAATGGGTGCACAAATAACTAGTTCAGTCTTGTTCTCCTCCAGCAACAAAACACACTCAGGTTCCCATGGATTCCTTGCTGCTCTGTCACCGCTGAATAAAATAATTACAGTTCTATAAAATAATAATTCTGCCATTTCCCACTTACTGCACTTTGTCCTGCGGGCTGGCCTTGCGCCGTCCACTCATGACAGAGGCAGGGTCCAGCAGAGAGTGTTCCCAGATGGAATTAGCACCATTGTTGTACAGCGTTTCAACCATCTGAAACCCAGGATACACACACAGGCATTGACATTGTGCTGCTGGCTGCACTAATCAAATATCTGTAATTATTTCCAAGCAGATATCAAGCCAACAGATTCCCATTCTGTGTGCCAGCATCCAGAACCTACTGGGATATCAGAACTGGGCACGTGCTGAGGAGGTTATGATGTGGAATGTAGTAAGAAGCTCTTTAAAATTCCCTTCTCTTCCCAACAGCAGCTCTACTGAAAAGAAAACCTTACTATACATTGAAAATTTAGGCTGATGCAGATCTGTTGAAGAAGTGTGAAAGAAAATTCAGGTGACCTTCCAAAGCAAAGGTATCAAACTAAAAAGGCAGAGACAATCCTGATTTCAGTGGTCTGGTATTAGTGGTCCGTCACAGAAAACAAGAGAAACAAGAGGAGACTAACTTAGAAAACGAAAGATTAAGAGGACCAGCCCCTCTCAAACAACAGTTTAATGATATTAAAAAATTAATATATCCAGTTTTAACCAAGGAAGACAGTTTTCCTTCCTACCTGCAGCAGTGTTGGAGGCCACGGCGTGTGTTTGAGGTGCCTCACTTGGGAGATGTGGCGGCCCAGGCTCCGGTGGACACTGCAGCACTCATCACAGATCAGAATCCCCCTGTTTATGGATGCCCAGCAAGGATCTGGAAAAGAACCCATTAATTACAACACAGGAGGCAACGTGACCTTATATTTCAAACACAGACTCCAAAACAAGGAGCTCTGCCTTCTTCCCTGCTTAGCCACTCCGTGAGCATGTAAATGCTACAGCCAGGGGCTCTGGGTGCTGGGAAAATGGGAAACACCAGCCCTTGCCCTCCTGGGGGATGTGGGATTCCCAGGACAGCAAGGAGATCCGCTGTGGAAATTTGGGAAAAACCCCACTGCTTGCAGTTCTTCCTATGAAAATAGTTTCCTTTCCAAGCATAACAGGACACTGAATTTATCACCGCCTTGAAGTGCTTTACTTGGTATTTCATGGAGTCCCACATTCCTAACAACAGCACCTACCTATTCTTTGGAAAAACTCCAGTTGGTTTGTTTTTGGGGAAAAAACCCCAAACCTGCCACAAAAATCTTTATTGTTTTTTTTTAAAAACACCCAGTCCATACAGACAAAGTGGGAACAGCAGTCAGGCTTTTTCCCCAACTACTCAGTCTTCACTTCTATATTATTGCAATGTTCTTTCAACTTCCACTTTAAATAATAAAAACACTCAAGAGTGTCATAATTAAAAAAAAAAAGGTACATACATGTCAAGTCAAAGGCTCAGTAATATCCAAAACTGTCAAGCAAAATAACTTTATCTCTCGTTAGATCCAAACTGAATCATCTTACAAGCAATGCAGAAAGACAACTGATGGGAGGTGAAGTAGTAAATAATATATATGAGCAATTACAGAGCTTCAAACATCAGAAAGCATAAAATCGAGTAGGAATGGTACATCAGGTTGAAACAATAAATGCCCAACAGGACACCAAACAGGTCCCTTGGCTGTTTGGAGCTCAGTCTCCAGAAGAAACTCCAATTTCTGTCAGTGACACGTGAAACTCAACGTGCCAGAACCCTGCAGGAACAGGCAACCGAGCAGCCAGACAGAGCTCCTGACCCAGCACATCGCAGGAGAATGAAAAAGGAAATCAAGGAATTCTCTTTTATTTTGGAAAGATCTTAATTTCAAATGCAGAGATGAGTCTCAGGCTGAGTACAACGTGAGCCTGGTATCTGATGAGAGGCCTTCTGAGTGCTGTCAGAACACATCTGAGCAATGGTGCATCAGGGAAAAGGCTTCTCTGACCCATGCAACAAACTGGCTGAATCCTTGAACATGAGATCTGATCACAGCTGTGGTTTCTGAGTAGAGTTGATGTTGTCTGTGCTGAAGGCAATGCAGGCAAACCTGTTTGGACCCTGGGCCATGAGGGAAGGGAGTCTATTCATCCACGATAACCATCACAGCCCAGAGTCCGATTAAAGCAGATGTTTTAAGGAAAACCCTAACTTAATTTAAAAAACAAATCAATAACATGCATACAACCTCCTTGTTAAATCATTCCATTACTTTAACAGCTTTCACTTCCAAGAAGGAAAAAAAATGGCAATGAAGTGAGAGGTATCTGTTGTAACCAAAGGACACAAACTGAGGCAGCCTTCCAGATTAATGAGCCTGGTCCCTTCTCGTTAGAGCCCAGCCCATCACACACGGATCACATCCTTTGGGATCCTTCCCTTTCCTGTTCCTGTCACAGTCCCAGGCTGCTCCTGAGCATCACTCACTGCACAACCAACAGCCAGCGTTGGGGGTTTTCTTTACATCCACCCCAATACCCAACTCAACTGGGTCCAAACAACAGCAACTCACCCCGACGAAATCAGCCACTGTTTATTTGGTCATTTCATAGCAGAAAAAGGGGTTTAAAAACTCTGCTGAAGAATAAAAGCCAAGGTTTTCCTTGTAATTTCAGCTTGTACATTGTACCTAAGAGAAATCACATTGCTGAAAGGGTTTGTGTTTACGTAGAGTCCCTCAAAAAAGGGCACTGCTGGAAATGCGGAGGGTGGGATGCAAATAAATGCAATAAAAGGAAAACAAAAGGAAAGACAACAGATGGATTCAGCAGGGAAACTGAGCAGCTGAGCACACTGGGCCAAGAGAAGGCTCTTTGCTCCTGCAAAGGTTCCAGGAGCCCAAAGGACACAGAGCAGGATGGATTTGATGCCGTGCACAGGGGAGAGCACTGACCAAAAAGCAGGGGGAAGTGAAGCACTGCAACCTGTTTTCTGCATCTGTGGCCCCTCACATCAATCCATACCTGGCTTAGCACCATTTACTTGTTCCAAAGAACAGATGGGGATGGGAAAGGGAGAAGGGATGTGGTATTAGGCAGGTTGAAGAAGCAGAAAGTGCTCTCAGTTTATGGGAAAATGGATATTTTGGGTTTAAATTTAATGGAATGAAGCATCTGTGCTGGAAATTATTTGAGTCATTTTTAAGAGAGACCCAGTTATGGGCTTGATCAGAATATGCTTAAGCCAGTACCAAAATACACGGAATCCCATAATCATTTAGGTTGGAAAAGACATCCCAGACCATCGAGTCTGTGACTGATCCTCACCTTGTCATTTAGCCCAGAGCAGAGTGCCATGTCCAGTCATTCCTTGGACACCTCCAGGGATGGGGACTCCACCACTTCCCTGGGCAGCCCCTTCCAATGCCTGACCGCCCTTTCCATGAAGAAATTCCTCCTGATCTCCAACCTGAACCTCTGCTAGCACAGCTTGAGGCTGTTTCCTCTCCTTCTGTCCCTTGTTCCCCGGGAGCAGAGCCCGACCCCCCCCCCCTGGCTCCACCCTCCTGTCAGGGAGATGCAGAGGGCCAGAAGGTCCCCCTTGAGCCTCCTTTTCTCCAGGATGAGCCCCCCCAGCTCCCTTAGCCACTCCTGGTGTTCCAGACCGTTCCCCAGCTCTGTTCCCTTCCAGCCCCTCAATGCCTCTCCTGCCCTGAGGGGCCAGAACCAGACACAGCACTCGCGGTGCCTCAGCAGTGCCCAGCACAGAGAGACAATCCCTGCCCTGGTCCTGCTGCCCACACTGGTTTTGATACAGAAGACAAGAGGGGAGAGGCTGCAGAGCCGGGGCCAAGCACTTTCAGGAACCTGCAGGGTGATTCAAAACAGGAAGCGTGAGATGAAGACAAGCCCAGCCGTGGGTCTGAGAGTGAACTCCTGCCTGGGATAGGAAGTGCACCAGAAGGGCTCGGGTAAGATCAGCTCCTGTAACAGAAGCCTCTCCACATTCTGCCACAGAAACAAAGGGAGTATTGAGGAAGTCCCAGGGGAAGCACTAATTAATGCAGGTGTCAGGCACACCCGACCTGGTGCAGCCCCCAGGGCTCCTGACACAGCCCACCCTCCCGACAAACCCCTCTGCTTTAGGGAAAGGAAGAGTTTGACTTATTTTATTTAAGAAAGGATTAAATTAAGGTTTCTTTACATCTATGGATCAGACAGCAGATTTGTAGTAAATAAATAAATACCAGACAATGCTGTAATGTCACGACACGACACAATAAAGGGATGGGTTACAGGATTATCCCAACAGTGATTCTGATACCCTGACCAGCTTAAGGAAGACAAACAATCCCAGAGCTTTATCTGAGTCAAAACACCCTGATGTTTAAAAGCATAGATAGGCTCCCTTGCGTGATAGGGACAAGTGCCTGCGTGAGAAATGTCAGATCTATTTACTGCAAAAACAGAATTCTGTGAAGATACAAGTAGTGTCACAGAATCTCAGACTAGTTTGGGCTGGAAGGGACCTGAAAGCTCATCAAGTCCCACCCCCTGCCATGGGCAGGGACACCTTCCACTAGAACAGGTTGCTCCAGGCCTTCTCCAACCTGGCCTTGGACACTTCCAGGGATGGGGCAGCCACAGCTTCTCTGGGCAACCTGTGCCACGGCCTCACCCCTCTCTCAAGGGAGAATTTCTTCTGTAAGAAGACTGGGATTTTTACTATTTTTTTTTTTAAAAACATAAGTCACATTTAATACAAGTTGTTCTTCCCTCTCCCACATCTTTTCTTCTGGCCGTTCAAATGTTACCTACATTATAGTGTTTTAGTTAATTTAAGTACATACATAATTAATTAATTATATTGGAAGAACCAGCACAGAACACAAACAGCAAACACTACAGAGAAGGAAGGACAACCTGATAAAAAAAAATAAAAAAATTAACCAGGACAGTTTTAGATGTAAGAGCAGCAGAGCTACAGATGGTCAGGAGATGGAACTGCCTTTCTAAAGACAAGATCCGTCTCCATAAGCTCCAAAACAATCTGCAGTGAGAGACTTGTCAACACACAGCAGACGCTGCTCTGAGCCTGCCCGACCCGCGTCTGTCAGAGCCCTCAGCACCACTTTCCTTGGCAGTCTGGGACACCAACACTCAGCCCCGGCCGTGGGACAAGGCTCAGCTTAACCCCCCTGACCCTGGAACACGGGAAGGGCGGAATGGCCCCGAACCCTGCCCGGCTCCCACCTCCCCAACTCCCCAGGACAGCCCCGTCCCTCCCAGCGACACACTCCCACCTGTCAGCCGTGCCTGCGAGGGGCACTTCTGTCAGCCCTCATCCCGGCCGAGCTGGGGAGCCCCAGATCTCCCCCTGCCCAGCCGGATACCCACAGGACGTTCCCGGGGCTCTGTCCCCTCAGCCCCCCGGGCGCTCCAACACGGAATTTATCCCACTCCTGGAGCGCCCAGGGCCAGGTAGGACGGGGCCGGGAACGACCTGCTCTGAGGAAAGCGTCCCAGCCCGTGGCAGGGAGTGGGACGGAATTAGCTCGGAGGTCCCTTCCCACCCATCCCATCGCGGCCCCTCACGGGGGCGGTGACACCCCCGGCGCTCGGAGGGGCGGTGCCGCCGGGCCCGGCGCGGTGCTCACCCTGCGCGCTGCAGTCGGCGCACACCTCGCTGCTCCTCAGGCGCTTCGCCATCGCGGCCCCGCCGGGAGCGGGAGCGGGGCCGGTAACGGGCCCCGCCAGCCCCGCGCCGGCACCGCGCATGCGCACCGCCTCACTCGGCGCCGCGCCGCAGGCGCACGGCGCCCCGCGCCGCCATCTTTACTCCTGGCAGCCCGCAGTGTCAGCTCCTGGCAGGGACCTGCCTCAGATCGAGCGCTGTTTCAGCGCGGCAGCGCCGAGCGTTCCAGTCACGTCCTCCTGGCGGGAGGATGGGAGAGACGGCGCTCCGGGAGCCTGGCGGGAGAGGCCGCTCTCCGGCAAGCCCTGCCCTCACCCGCCATGGCGGGCGGGCGAAACCAACGCCGGGGAGAGGCGTGGGGAGGGCATCTAGCGCGGAGCGCCGCGTCCGCCCCAACGCCGCGCTGCTCGTCCACCCCCCCGCGCGGGGAGCGGTGGGACAGCTGCGGGCGGGACGTTCCATCCACCCGCCCGCGGAGGGGGGGGAGCAGCAGCTTCCGCTTTCTGTGCGTTCGCCGGTAGCGACGGAGTGAGGGGGACTGCGGGGACCCCCCCCTCCCCCCCCCCGCGCCGGCCGCCCTGTGGTTCGTCCCGGCCTCCCTGGAGGGACGGGGGGGCGGCTGAGGGGGGAGAGCGGGGGGATCCCGGGGGTGAGGGGTGCGGGGCACCGGGGCAGGGGAGAGCCCGGGAGCGGGGGTGTGAGGGTGCTCAGGGGGAGGAGAGACCCCTCCCAAGAATTCGGGCTGGGGCGGTGTCTCCCCAGGGAAGACCCTCAGGCTGCAGGGGGGTGCTCAAGAGCAGGGGACCCCCGAGTTTGTAGGGCAGCGGGGACCCCAGGAGCGGGGGAGACCCTGGGGAGTGCGGGGCTGTGAGGGGGCGCTCAGGGGCAGGAGAGATCTTCAGGAATTCGGGCCCGGGGGTTGCCCAGGAGCAGGGGACCCCTAAGAGTGTGGGGATCAGCAGGATCACCGGGAGCAGGGGAGCCCCCCAGGCGTGCCCAGAGTGGGGTCTGGGAGGGGTTTCCCAGGAGCAGGGGGTCCCCAGGGGTGAGGTTTTGCATGGGGTGAAGGGTTCACAGGGGGCGGGAGAGAGGGGGAGCTGCAGGGGGTCAGGGCTTGAGTAACTCGGGGTCTCCCGAATCCAGTGAGGGCCCCCGGCTCCCCCTGCCCACGTGTGAGCCGGGATGAGCTCCCCTGGCAGGGCCGACTGCGCCTTCCCCCTGCACGTCCTGGTCTGGAATAACGACTACAGGCGGCTGGAGCAGGAGCTGCAGGACAAGGTAAGGGCGGCCCGGGCACGAGGAGGGGGCCGAGGAGGGGCCAGTGGTCCCAAAGAGCTCCTGCACAGCGCAGGGCTCGGTGCTCCCCACCCACTGCTGTGCCAGGGAGAAGCACCTTGGTGGTGCTGCCGGGTGTGTTGAGGGATCCCTGCACTGCTCTGCCTGTTTATTTGTGGTGTGGAAGCGATTTAAGAAGGCTCAGGAATATACTTGACTTTAGATAGTAAACATTGGCTTTGCATCCGTAAAACTCTGCTTGGAGCATTCCAGTGCAGCTGCAGAGAAGCTCTTTAGAAGGAATTAGGAGTCTCTGAAACAGCTCAAGAAGAGCAGCTGTGATGGACGTTAGTTTATTTATTAAAATAATAAATACTTCTTATCCCAATGGGAAGTCAACCTTCAGCAAAGGTGCCGCTGCCAAAGATCAAACCAGCCCCTGGCTTGCTGAGCACCAGCAGTTCTCGTAGATTTGTTGCTGTCCAAGACTGGTGGCAGAGTTTTTATACTGGCTGGAATGTTTTCAGCATCTCTGGTAAAAAAATAAAAATGGATCATTGTTCCATGCTGGAGAGTAGAAAACACAAAGCTGTCCCCTCTCTGGGACATAATGACGTAAGGAAATGGCCTGAAAAGCTGCAGCAGAGCTGGAGCAGCAAAAACCCTCCTGCTGTGGAAAAGCTAATGAGCAGAGCTTGTTAATTAATTCTACCTGACACCACAAGTACATGAGCCCCAGACCAGCTGTGCCACCTCCTGGCTGTCACCTGCAGCACTAACAGTCCACCTGAGTTACTAATGCCTGCTTGGAGCATGTTCCTGCCCTGCACTGGGAGGATCTTTGGAATGCAGTCACTTTTTTATCTAATCTTATGCCTTAACAAACTCTTTAACCTCACTTGAACGTTGCTCCTGTGGAGTTATTTCTGTTCACCAGCGTTCTCACCTGGGAGGGTTTGCCATTAAACACAGCAGCTCCCAGCTGGGGAGTGCTGCTCCTCCCTTCATTCCCTGAGGAAGCCAGCAGCGTGTGGAGATGGGATGTGTCTGTCTCTTGCTTCCTTTATCTGCTTTTAAACACCTTCCTTTTTTTTAAAGTGTTCCAAAGATATGTTTCCTCTCGTTTCCTTGGGATAAACTTCCTGCTGCCGGAGGGGCGTGTGAGGGGATTGGAGCCACTCACCAGCTGCAAACGGGGGTCAGGCCTGTGGGGACCAGGAACAGCAGCAAAGACAGTGGGGTGGGCACCCTTAGGGCCCTTTCCCTGTTGGTGCTGCAGGTGTTGGAGCTGTAAGAGGTGGGAAAACAAATTAACATTCCACCACAGAAGTGAAGATGCTTTAAACTGAAGCTTTCCCCACTCAGTGTGTGATATTCTGACTTACTGCTGTCAGATAACCCTGTTAACGTGCATAATAACCTTCTTTTCTCATTCTGCTATTGACTTTCCCCTTTTCCTTTAGTTATAGATGCTCTTCTGTTTCAAATCTCTAAGCTAATAGTGAAAAATGTGTAAGGTATGAGTATGTTGTGCTTGCACGTTTTGGATGTTTGTGCCTATGTAGTTAATTTTTTGTTCTAGTGACTTGTAGAGAATGCCCTCACTCCTCATTGTGCTGTGTGTGCTTTGTGAAACACCATCTGCTTCTGTCCTCTCCTAGAGTGCTGTCCAAACTCTGTGTTGTATGCCCTGTTGCTTTTTTTCCCTCCCTTTCCCCTCATTTTGTTGTACAGTTTAAGCCCTCAGTGGGGTCTCAGGCTGTTGGCTGTCTGTGGGGCGATGCACACAGACTAGAACTCCCATCTCCTCCTGAAAACAACCCTTCTGGAGGGAGACAGGGGGGAAATAATGACAGAAAAAGAAATGAGAAGCATCAACGAGAACTCACGTCCCACAGTGATGTTTTTGTGCCTTTTATAGGCCCCGCTCTGCTTCTCGTCTTATTTCCGTGGGGAAGCGAGATGGCCCTGCAGAAGGGCAATGCAGGAGTGTTTGGGAACGGGTGCGTGGGAATGCCAGGGAATGTTGACTCCTGGATTAGCACTGTGTTTGTGTAAGCCCTGATGAGCTGCATTATTCCTCTCTGGGACACCCAGCAGGATGTTGACCAGCGGGATCCGCGGGGCAGGACCTTGTTGCACTTGGCTGTTTCCCTGGGTTACTTAGAGTCTGCCCGAGTCCTCCTGCAGCACAAGGCAGATGTGACCAAGGAGAATGCACAGGGATGGACAGGTGAGGCCAGCCTGGGCAGCAGGAGCCCGAGGTGATACTTCTCAGCAGCACATGCTGTGTTTTTTGCTGTTATGTGGATCTTGGTCAGAAAGTGAAGTGAAACGAGGCAGTGTCTGTGTTTCTTTCAGTTTTGCACGAGGCTGTCAGCACAGGGGATCCAGAGATGGTCCAGATGATCCTGCAGCATCGAGACTACCACCAGGCCTTCATGACCCTTGGAGGAGTTCCTGAGTTACTCCAGAAAATTAATGAGGTAATTATTTTGTGTAAACCTCTCACTCCAGACTGATTTCACTGCTATTCTCGTACAAGCAGTTCAGTGAACTCCAGTCAGCTGGGTAACTGTGTTTTGTTCCAACCTGTGTATTCCATGGTGCTGAGGGAGATGGAGGCTTTTCCTTGACTTTACTTTGAAATCCTTAGTTATGAGGATTAAGGATTGCCACACTGGAGGCTGAATCTGGAAGGTGTTGCTGCCTTTCTAGTATAATAAGGAAGAACAGCCCCCCAGAAAGCAGCAGGGGCAGCCAGTGGCTTTTGTGTTTGCCAGTTTCAGTTTTAGTTCTCCAGTTCTGCTCTTTTTTTGTTTTCCTTTATCTAAAATGCTCAGGAGAAACACTGCACTGAATGTTGAACTATTTCGTGAAGTATTCATCAAGTGTTTTCCTTCTCCAGACTCCTGACTTTTATGTGGAAATGAAATGGGAGTTCACTAGCTGGGGTAAGAATAATCCTGCTCCTCATTACCTCTTACAAGCTGCAGAAATGAGCTAAAAATGTCCCACGAAATACACAGGGAACTATCTGCTCCTCAGAATCCTCCTCTTTTCTCTCTCAAAGTAACCTCTTGTATTTTTGTTGCACAGTTATTCTTTGTTTCCTGTTGATTGGGCTGGTTGTTTTTTAGTTGAGAGTTTAGCTGTGGCAGTTGCTGAAGACTTTCCTCAGGGTTTGTTTACCTGTCCCTGGCCATCCATGTCTAAGTGATAACATCTCATCTATGGATGCACAGGGTCCTTGGGAGGTACCTGCTTTTCTCTTCAAGGAATGAACACTGAGCCTCACAGCTGATTAGATATCCCAAATATCAAACTATTAGACTGCTAGAGATGGGGTTTATGTCACTTCACATCTTCTAGTCTCAACAAGTGTTCGCTTGAGTTGGGTGGGTTTTATCCCTGAGCTGGTTGTTCCTGATCTCACCCCCTCTGGAATAATGATCCCGGGGCTGAGCAATCCTGTGTCAGGGATGTGGCTGCTGCTGGAGTCCTCTGTGCTGCACCTCTTGACTGTCTCCTGATTCCCTGCAGTGCCCCTGCTCTCCAGGGTGTGCCCGAGCGACGTGTGCCGGATCTGGAAGAGCGGGGCCAAGCTGCGCGTGGACATGACCTTGCTGGGCTTCGAGAACATGACCTGGGAGAGGGGCAGGAGGAGTGTCATCTTCAAGGGAGGGGGTAAATACTTCAGCCTCTCCGGTCCCCAGGCACTGTGTGGGCGCAGTGAGGAATCTGATTTTGCACAAAATGACCTCTTGAAGCTGAGTTTTGTAAGAGATTTATACGTATGTTCACGAGAGTCTCACAGAGATACTGGTTTGTCGTGGCTTGATTTCTTTCAGTAAATACGAGGTAAAAATTTGGGGATAGGGCTAAAATTTGACTTCAGTATTTTACTCAGTTTCCCCTCCAAATAAAAAATAATTTTAGCTCCAGCTCCAATTTGATGCCAGCTGAGTGCAAATACAGTGAGGTGGCACCCACCCGGGTTTGATGCACAACATATCCCCAGCTTTTCCTTCTGGAACACTTGTGTTAAAAACACCAAGTTTTTAACTTGAAACATGGTGTTTCCAACAGACACAGGGGGCTGGGCAGAGGTCATCGTGATCAACCATGACGAGAAGTATGTTATGACAGAGAAGTTTGAGATTTCCCAGCACATGAAGCGTTTGATTTTGGGGTCGATGACACCAAACAGAAAAGGTGTGGAAAGACGCCTCACATCTCCAATTATTAGCACGTGCCTTGATACCAAAAACATTGCTTTTGAGAGGTAAGGTATAAAGTTCCTCTTAACAAATGAAAATTTTGAGATTATGGATGGTCATAATTGAAAAAAAGCTTTAAAAACAAACTCAAAAGCTTTGGAATTAATTTTTTTTAGGGCTAGATTTGAAATCACTTTAAACTTCACATACTGTTACATAAAGAAATTTGATTTGGTGAACTTGCCACTATTGCTTGGCAGAAAGTTCCCAGTAATCATTTGCAGAAAGCTTCCAGTTTATCATAGTAACAGTAACAAGATAAAATCATTAAGGTTGGAAAATACCTCTAAGATCATTAACTCAATGTTAATGGCTCATTACAAATTTGCATTTCACCCAAAAACGTGTGCCAAAACCAATGGACAAGAACTTGCATTTTGTGGCTAATAAGTCTAACCTCTCATGAATGCTTTAAATAAATGTGTATAGCATGTCTTCCTTGATTACTGCACGTGTTTATCCAGTTGTCTGGGGTTAATAATCTGTCAAATGTTGTTTAAAATTAATTTTAGAAGAACAGGCTGGGGATTGTATAGAAATGCAGCTGTTTAGACACTTATGGTGTTCACTTCTTGTCAGAACCACATCTGGATTCTGGGTCTGGAAGACAGAAAAAGCAGAAGGTGTCAGTGGTTATGAAGCCAAGGTAAAGCCTGTTCTGTTCTTCCAAGAGGTCTTACAGCAATCTGAAGTGGGGTTGTGTTTTGCTTGTATTTCCTGAATATGTCAGGTCTAAAAATTCCCATTGAGAGATTTATTGTGTTGCCAGCAGAACTGGACAGGGGTGAGGAACTTGCAGGCTGCCAGGCTTGTGGGAGGGGTTGGAGCCTGTGCACAGGAATGTCAGCAGGGTATAGAGGAGAGGGGGGATTGAAGAGGGGAGAAGAGGGACAGAAGATCCAGCAGAGCTGCCAGCACTCCTTCCTTCCAAAAACTGACACTTAACTCATTCTTGAACATTGTTTCACTGTGCAAAACATGAGGAACCTCTTGAAGTGCCCTGAGCACTCTCTAATAACAGCACTGTAAGGCACCAGCAGCCTCCTGATGCCATGAGTTGCATCATGACTTCATGAATTAGCCCCTGCCCCTGAGTCACAGCTGCTTAAAATGGTTCCATCTGACACTGGTTTTGTCCTTGATTTCACCTCAGTGAAATATTTCTGAAGATGGCTTTAGCAGCCTTACTGTGGTAGGAATTTGAGTTCAGAATCACAAAATTTAATTTTCCTGATTCACGAGTCTGTGTTCACTCCAGGTTTGGGAATTTGTGCAATGAATTACATTTTGTAATTTCACTTAGCAGAAGAATAAATGCTGAGTAGCTTTTACATTTATGTGAAGGCTTTTCCTGCTAAGAGTGCAGGGCTGTTCAGTTGGACTGGGGGTTCATTAGTGTTTCTGCAGAACTAAACTCACTAAATATCATTTGGGAGGCCTTATAAGTGATCTAAGTGATCTCTGTTTAGAAAAAGCATCTGATTTTCTTTCTCCATTCCCTCTTAAAATCTCTTCTTTCCAGCAAGCTTGGAAATGCCTGGTTTTGAGGTTTGTTTAGTCAGTTTTGTGCACAGGGTGTTTTACTGGAGAAAACTGACTTGTTTAACTTGTGATGCTGCTTGGTTTTTGTCCCTGTGTTTTTTCAAGGTCTACATGGCAAACAATGTGAACGTGGTCACACGAATCCGCACGGAACATTTAACAGAGGAGGAGAAGAGGAGATATAAAGGTATTTTTCCCATAGGTCAATTGGAAACAAGTAGAACCTTTTGGCTCTCAATACCTTCTCTGTGTGACTGCAGAAGAACTGAGCAGACAGACAAGGGAAATTCTTTTCTTGATGACTTTGCTTTACTTTCCTGTCTTGTGTGTCTGAGAGAGCTCAGTACTCGACCCCTAACCTTAGAAATGAACCTGTATTTATCCCAACTCTATTTAGCAAAGCCCTTCAAACCTGCTAAAAGTTTATTGACAATTTTTAAAGGCTGCACTTTTCTGCTCTGGAATGCATTCCTACCTGTACTTTGCATTGGCAGCAGTTACAAAATTCACAGAGGCCTTGTTTGCTTGGAGTTTTTGTTTCATTTTGGTCCACTAATTTCTTCTGATATTTAAATTAGAGTACAGGGTAACCAGCCAGTAACTTTGTATGGAAGTTCTCCTACCCTGGGGCCACTGTGAGACATTGGGAATCATACAGGTGTCTGCTAATCATAGAAACCACTAAAAAAATGTTTACCTCTATTTTGTGTATTGTACCTATTTCATGCTGACAGCTGTAGGTCCTGGGCTTGCCTGGCAAAGCTCACAGGAAATAGGAAAAACTTATTTCACTTTGGCTTGGAGGCCTGGCTGTTAGCCTGGCCTGTATGCAAATTTTGCTGCTAATTAATAGTAATAAGTGTTTTTGTTTTCCCTCCTGTTAGCTGAAGCTGACAGGAACCTCCTGGACTCATTCCTGGGGACAGTGGAGCATGAATATGGTGCTCAGGTGAGTGTCTGATGTCAGCACAGGTCACTGCAGTGCAGAGATCCGTCCCAGTAGGAACTCCAGGTGTGTGGAATCACCTCTTGTTTCCTTAGTTTGGCAGCAATTTTGATTATGAGGTTTAAATTTCCCCTACGGATGTTTTTGTTTGGTTTAAGCGCTCAAATGTTCTGGATGAATAGCAGGTACCTCCTTCTTGGAGGAAAACCACGTAACCCCTGTGGCTCTGAAATGTGTGGATAATGATTCCAAACTGAAAGGGGAAATTTAGGTGAGATATATTGAAAAAAATATTCCCTTTGAGGGTAGTGAGGCCCTGGCACAGGTTGCCCAGAGAAGCTGTGGCTGCCCCATGCCTGGAATTGTCCAAGGCCAGATTGGACAGGGCTTGGAGCAACCTGGTCTAGTGGAAGGTGTCCCTGCCCATGGCAGGGGATGGAACAGGTTGAGCTTTAAGGTCCCTTCCAAACCAAACCATCCCATGATTCTCTGTGGCTTTAGAAACTCCCCTGCATCTGTACATACTAAAGAACAGCAGATAATGGATTTGCTGTCTCTGTGTCAGGATTGCACACTTACATGGATCTAGAGACTTGAGTTTCAAACACCCCATCAGAGTTTTGCCTTTATTACAGGATTTGGGGTCTGGAAATGCTGTGGCTCCTGTGTGTGTTTCTGGTTGGCTTCCAGCTTCAAAGTATTTAAGTAGATTCTTCCTGTCTCTAAAATACTTGGAGATTTTTACCCTCAGTAGAAACCAGTCTAATAACAGCTTGTATTTATGGCTGGTGTCACTGGTGTAGAATATATAAATGTATAAAACAGAATATATAAAATAGAGAAGGAGAGTTACTTCACAAGAGGTAACTTGGAAGTTTCCTGTAGTAGCCACTGTCTGTTTCTTTTATACTTTTTGGGTTGGTTTTTTTCCACTCTTTCCTTCCAGAGCACGACCAAGACAACAGAGTGTGCTGCTACCAACAATCCCACTGCTATTACTCTGGAGGAATACTTTGATCCAGAATTTGATTTGAAAGGCAGAGACATAGGAAGACCAAAGGAAGTCACCATTCGAACACAGAAGTGAGAAATACCATTTTAACTGTTTCTGGTTTGTCTTTTCCCAGTTATCTAGTCTCTGGAAACCACGTTTACAAATATCCGGTGTGGTTTTTCCCAGCTTTCACAATTAATCATAAGATCTTTAAGTATTCAGCTGTAATCTATTTTTACTTCCACTGAGTCAAAGAAAACATTTGGACTAGTGCTGTAACTTGTTAGTAATCCACTGTTACTGCCCAACTGCCTGTTTTGCTTTGCATATGTTCCTAAACTGTGAATTTAGGATGTTTTTATGCTACTTTCTCTCTCAGATTTAAAGCAACCTTGTGGATGAGTGAGAAGTTCCCCTTGTCTCTTACGGAACAAGTCACCCCAATCATCGACCTGATGGCCAGAACTAGTGCTCATTTTGCCAGACTTAGGGATTTCATCACTCTGGACTTTCCACCCGGATTTCCTGTCAAAATTGGTAATATTTAGCAATTTTTGTTGTAGCATCTTCGTAAATTCTGAATGACCAGTACAGAAGTATAATTTGGAAGACAGTGTCATTTCAGTGACAGTGAGCTGTTGCCAGCCCTTTCCTCTTAACTTTGATGCCTTAAATTTGCCAATCTTATTATTAAATATGAGATTTAGAGAGAGATTGATAATAACTAAGGGCAGCTTCTTGGTGAAGTGAGTTACTATGTGCTTTGTTATAACAAGAATATATCCCATGAACATGTAAGGGTCTGCTATGGGTGTGGAAGTGAGTGAGAGTTCTCTTTTTGACAGAAATCTTGTTCTCTTACAGAAATTCCCCTGTTTCACGTGCTG
The DNA here is from genome assembly GCF_003945725.1 of Corapipo altera. Taxonomy (NCBI): domain Eukaryota; kingdom Metazoa; phylum Chordata; class Aves; order Passeriformes; family Pipridae; genus Corapipo; species Corapipo altera. The sequence continues at coordinate 7,588,986 of NW_020884906.1, forward strand.
AATGCCCGAATTACATTTGCAAATGTCAACAGCTGCAGGACAGCTGAGAAAAGCTCCTCACAGATGGCTGGAGGTGCACAGTGTGAAGCAGGTAAGGAGTGGAAAGAGGCAGTGATCTCACCTTTTACATCTCTGTCAGTGGAAGGTACTGAGGGGAGAGATGAGGAATGGCAGGGAATGAAACATTGACGGGTGAAGGGGAGCTGCACTGTGTTAGAGTGTGTGACACTGATCCTGCTGACCCATCCTGCCCCTTCCATGCCTGCCAGACTGGCTAAACCCCGCTCCAGAAAGCTCTCCTGAGTATTTTGAGCTGTAAATTCTGGTGCAGGTTATTGCCTTGGGAAGTGGAACTCAAAATTACTGTGACTTCAGAAGGAAGTGAATTACATTTGAGTGAGATGTTCATAGCTGTGTATATCCAGTGATCCTCTGTCCTGTGAGCTGCTGCAGATCCATTCATGAGGAATAACTTCAGAAGAGCCTCTGCAGAATTTATCTTTTGCAGCTCCCCCCCACCCCCATCTGGTTTTGTCAGAGTTCAGGCACCTCAGTGCTCTGCTGCACCCTGGGTTTATTAGGTGTATCACTTCACATCATCCAAAAAAAGGACTGCACTCTGTTTTGGTTTGCCACAGGCTTTCAAAGCCTCTTGGTGTATTTAGACAGGTGGTTTATCTGTATTTTTGCACTTAATTATGCATAAATATCAGAATTCTTTATGTCACAACTTGTAGAAATAATACTTCTGCCATGTTTGCAACTGTGTTTGGCTTCTGTAGGTGCTGATTTTGAGGTGGACCAGTCGGTGTTTGAGATCCCAGAGTCCTACCACGTCCAGGACGATGGCAGGAACATACACGTGCCCGATGAAGAGTATGAGATCATGCAGTTTGCCATCCAGCAGAGTTTGTTGGAATCTGGAGGAAGTAAAGTAAGTGTGCTGGAATCTGGGCAGTGACAGGTTTGGTGAGGACGGTGCAGACATAGCTGAAGGAAACCAGTGTGGGACTTGTTTTTCTAAGACCTCAGAAGGTGAAAATCATGTATTTCAAAGAAAAAATAAGAGTGATTTAAGGGTGGCTTTCAGTGAGTTGCTCTGCAGATCTGGTAACTGCTGTGGAATTGTGTCTTTCCCCATCTCTAGGAATTGGGGGCAGATTCCAATGGAGCAGTTGCATATTCCCAGGACTTCGATATACAGTATCAGAGGTAACTAACTTTTTTCACATCAAGCCAAGCAGTGACAGAGCGAAAAAACCCACCTCAGTAGCATGGAACAGTATGGCAGGCTTTTCTGTTTATGTGGGTAGCAGATGCACAGAACCTGAGGTCTCTTATTGTACTTCTTCCAACTTTTTTGCTTTTCCAGGAAGCAAGGGGTCCAAACTGGGCCTCCCTGGTTTCTGTAGTGTAGCTCTTCCCAGCTGTGGGACTGGTGTGGGCACACAACAGGTTCTTTACCCAACAAACAAACACAGTCCTTCTGTTCTGCTCTGGATTTGATCCCTCTGGGTTGAATGTTTGACTGTTGGATGCTGCAACCCTCAGGGCAGCTCTTCTTTCTTTTCAAAATCTTAAAATATGTTAAAAACTTAACATATGTTTCATGGACACATGAGAATATGCTCTAGTGTCTGTCAGGTTTTCCTGCAGACTTTGTGCACACCAGGAACTGAATCTTCTGGGTTCTTTTGTACATGGGAAGTCATGTTGCCTTTAAACCAGGTGAGGATGCTTTTAGAGGCCCATTGAAAATACAACTGTTTGTATCTATGAAAGCTTCAAAGAGCAGGTTTGACACTGGGAATTTGACAGATGTGAGAACAGCTGCTCTCTTATCCTCAAGCTGCTTTCTGCCTTCTGGGAGAGATTTTCAGCTTTGTGGGTCTAAAACAGTTGCCGGGAAGGATCAGTGCAGGAAATGTCACATAGGCTCTGTCTCTTTTACTTATCAAAGTTATTTTTCTCCATCAGGGCACTGCAGGAGAGCCTTATGACAAGCTCGGGGAGCTCCCACTGCAGCAGCCCCAGTGAACCTTCCAGCTTTGAGAAAGACTTGCAGCTTGCCATGGAATTGTCTGTCCGGGAGCAGGAGGAGCAGGAGAAGCAGCGTCAGGAAAAGGAAGATGCAGAGCTTCAGCAAGTGCTACAGCTTTCTCTTGTGGAAAAATAACTCCTCAGTGACCTCCTGAAGTAAGGATGACCAAATCTGTGTAAAACTGAAGGTTTTTGGGGCTGTCAGTCTAAAGACCACTCTTGGATTGCTTAAGGAAACATTTCACCTGCCTTTTAAGTTGGCATCAGCAGCTACAAAAAGCTGACTTATTTTCGTTTGAGGGAGTTTCAGATCACAGGACTCTGCATTTGGCTCCTCAACCGTGCAGTCTTAGCTTTGAAGGAAATGCTTTTATCTAAACTTATTTATTGAAGAGCAGATGGAAGTTTTGCTTTAGCATCAGGATATAGGATTGCAGTAAAGCTTGAAAACCTGAGTTTTGGGGAGTTCAGGAGGGAAACTTCATTACTTACCAAAGAAATACTCATCTGCTTCATTATTTCTCAGTAATTCAAAGCCATTGCCTGTTTCTTCCAGCTGTTACAGAGAGCATCTCCCTGCCTACACACACACACGGTAGTTCTTCATGCTGACAGATGTTTTCTGTTAGTTTTGTTTATATATGTGGTTCTCTCTCCTCTAGTTACTGGGATTTGGGCACGTGCTCCTGCTTAAGAGGGATAATTTTATACTTGAACAGCTCCAGATTAAAACTAGCGCTTTCTGAAAAAGGACAAAACAAGTAGCCAGTAAAATTTTAGATCCTCAAATGGGACCATCTGCCCAGTAAAGCAGCAGTTCCTGCAGTGATTCCAAACCAGCTTGTTCCCATGGTCAGAGGGCAGCAAGAAAATATGGGATAGATACAGGTGCTTCTTTGGGATCACGTGGTGTGTGCCTGAGTGTGGGTGCTAAATGCAACCAGGAAAAGAATCCAGGTGAGATTTTATTGTATCCTTATGGGAAGAGAAGTTTTAATTCTGTCATCTGGAAGGGAAATGTGTGTTGCTTTTTAAAACCCCAGCGCTCATCCTTCATGTGAATACATCTATTTTTTTATCTGAATATTTTTATTGATTTTAAACCAAGCCACTGGGCCTACACTCCTAAAACTGGTCTCGTAACGATTCCCAGGTCAGTTTTAACCAGCTTTCCTCAGGTTTTTGGCCATACAGGATGTTTGTAGCTCTTTTATCTGCACTTCTGTCAGTGTTTACAGTACTCACACTGTGACTCTCAAGTGCACTCCACAAGTACACGATGAACAGCCACAGGAAAGCCTTACAGTTGTTAAATGTGAGCAATATTCCTCTGCTCTGGCTGGCAGGAGTGGAGGAACCTATGGTACCCCTGCTCTGAGCTTGCTCCTAACCCTGCTCCTGTTCCTCAGGCTAAACAGGGCAGTTCTGGGTGACCAGCTATTAATTAACCAGTATAAAATCACTATAAAATGGACTTGATCATAACCAGTGGGATAGTTGGTAACTTGGAACCCTATTTTAAACCAATAATCCATTGTTTTACATAGGAAATTATTAAAATTCCTTCAGTGTGCACTAGGACTGGCCTCTCCACACTGGTGGTGTCCTCTGGTACAGCTTCATTCCCTAAAAACAGCTTCCTGGGTGCTGCAGGAGCAGGGACTGTCCTGCACAGGAGCAGTGGGCTGGGTTGGAATTGCACCTTTCATTGAAAAGGGGATTACTGTGACTCTCACAGTTGAGGAAAAAGGGAATAATCCTTGTGTTGAGCTCCTGACAAGGCTGGAGGTAGGAGATGAAACCCTGGGTGTTTCCTCCAGTGGGAATAAAGAGTGCTGTTGCCTTTACACACCCAGCTGTCTGGCAGTGCCTGTCTTCTGTTAAGCATTTCACAGGTTACAGGAGGGGTAAAAATAATCATTTTTCAAGCTGACTTGTTCTGGGTTTGTATTTAAACTAAAGAACATTGAGCACTTTCAGTTGAAGTTTTGTTATGCTACTGCTTCTTAGTCCGGGACTGTAAAATAAATGGGATTTGCTTTTGGGTTTTTTGCTTTCTATCACATTTGTATCATTCCAGCTAAACTAGAATGCCCTGCTTCCCTCACCCAGGTGCTGCTTTTCTTAAAGCTTGACTTTCAACCCATACAGTGTACGATGGATCCTCTGGGTGTGTTGGAAATAAAACCAAAAGTACAGCACATGTCACACCACACACAAGGATTTTTTCAAATGTGTTATCTGGAGTCTGTTTTAATAAGTATTTTGTGGCATTTTTGTACATTAAAGTGACATTATCATCTATGAAATTCTCAAAGGTAGTTCTGGTTTAGTCTGAATCAGACACACAATCCCCAGAATCACTGTTGAGACATTTTCAGCCAAATTTTGAGTCTTCCTGTCTTGAAAAAGGGGATCAGGTCAATACAGATCTAAGGCAGTGAAAGGCAGGGGGTTAAACTTATTAATTTTTGTTTGCATCTTCTTGTGAGTAACAGAGATGAGGAGAGGGTTCAGATATGTTTAATATTGATGCCACTATTGCTGTGTAACAGCTGATTACAACTTCTCTTTCTGAGGAAGCTGGAGGCTGACGTAGCAAAGAGAAGCTCAGTGCTACAAACACTTAGAGCTTGTTCTAAAACTATAACCAGCTTTAAAAGTTCTTTAATCTCATGCTGTTTGTTTCTGAAAGCAGGACTGAGAATGTGCTTTTTTTGTACTTTTGACTTCTTTACAACAGTAATTCCTGATTTTCTTTATTTGGAAACCCTTCTTACACTGCTTTGGCTGAGCTTTGGTTCGTGACTGAACTGCTGGTAACTGCACGAGGCTTGCAGGATGAGCTTTCACTGCACTGTTAACAGCTCCTTGCTAACAAACATCCATGGAAACCTTCCCCCAGCACTGCCCTCCCATTCCCTCACTGCTGAAAGCAGGGTAGGAACTGTGAGGTGACCAGAGGTGGGAACAGGGGCAGCTTCCTCCCTCTGTACAGTACAGGCCAGTTAATAATGAACAGCACATCCATGAATAAATAAGAGTCTAGATTGTTTACTGAGCTCTTTATTTGTACAAAGAGGCATGGCAGGGAGTGAAGAATGAAAGCAAACAGGAATGCTGCTCCAGGGAACACGGAGTGTGGCTGGGAGCTTCACCATCCACCCCTGTGAGCAGCACAGACTCCAGGCCAGGCTTTACAGCAGATGAAGGACTGAGAAAAATCAAGGGTACAGGAAGCAGTGAGCAAAAAAAGGAGCAGAAAGCAATAGAACAGTGCTGCCTTGCTTCCCCACTCTTGTTTCATTTGGATTAAGAACTCATTCTGTTCTAGGGGAGCTTCCTACTGTCATTTCACCAACTGAGCAGCAGCAAAGAAACTCCCCCCGTTCAATGCCAGTAGTTGGTGTCCTTCAAATGGAAGGGAAAACACCTCAGATGCAGCACAAGGGGTTAGAGAAAAGCTCAACACAAATGTTCTGGAAGTTACATTTTAAGACACTAAATAAATTACTAACAAAATGTTAAATACCAAAGTAATAATTAGTAAAATCCAGTTACTACTCGTAGCAGTGCAAAACAAAATAGCAGCATTCGTATGAGTGGGATTCAGTGTAAACACTTGGATTTGTTACTGAAAATGCATAAATGGGTCTGGCTGGAGCTCAAACACTTCCAGAGAGCCTGAGCCTGGCAGGTCCCAGCATCTGCCTGGCTTGCAGACCTTTGAAGGCTCCTGTTTCCAGGAGGACAGTGACCAGCACATGCTGGAAACCCTCAGCTGCACCCCAGTTCCAAACAGGTTCAGCAGGGCTGGTTTGGTATGAGGCTGTTTGGGGCTATTTAGCCAAGAGTTAAAGCAAATAACGTTGGGAATGACAAGCCTAGCCCTGAACAGCTACACCAGGATCGGGTGTTTCTGCTCAGAGGCAAGAACGTGCCAGACACCCTCCACCCCCCCACTGCTGTGGTGGGTCACTGAGCCTTTGCCTTTGGACCATTTTTGATCGGTTTGGGTTGGAAGGGACCAGAAAGATCATCCTGTTCCAACCCCCTGCTACAGACAGGGACACCTCCCACTCGACCAAGTTGCTCCAAGCCCTGTCCAACCCCCGAGACTCAGCGTTCAAACAAGGAACTGAAATAATGGGAAAACAAACGTGGCTGTGGTGTGACCGGGCGTGTGGACCTGCTCCTTGGATGATGTTCTTGTGCTGATCCAGGCCCCGGGCGCCCGCACGCACCGGGGATGCTCCCGAGCACATCCTGTAGGATCATCCTCGCCGGAACGCTGCAATTTGGGAGTAGGGGGCGTTGTTCCAGACCCTCCTCACAGCCAGCCGGGTTTGCTGCGAACGCGCTGCCGGGAGCTCCAGGAGCCCGTTCGCTGAGGGCTGGGGTGTGATTTCCAGCCCCTGGACAGGCCCTCGCTGAAAGCAACGTCACGATGGAGCCACAAGATGCAGCGCGGGACAAGACGGGCGAAAAGCCACCCCCGCATGGTCAGGGCATCGCCGGCGGCGGCGGGACAGCGGGTACCACATGGGAGAACCGGACTGGACCAGAGCAGGGGTGGGACGGTGGGTACCAGACGGGAGAACAGGTGGGATGCAGCATTCCCTCGATGCCCCGGCAGGTCCCGCTCCGCTACCGCCGCCGCACGGGCCGGTACACGCAGATGGCCATGAGGATGATGGTGAGCAGGAGGGCGCTGAGGATGCTGCCCAGCAGCACTGCGGCGGGAAAAGAAACAGCGTTAATTAAACACCGACAACTCACTCCCGAGCCCCCGACGGGCTGTGCCCGGTGCCCCCCGCTCCTCACCCAGGTTCTGGTGCTGCAGCACCGCGTAGGGCCGGCTGCGCTCCGCCGGGCCCGGGGACAGCGCCCAGCCCCGCGCCGCCGACAGCCCCATCGCGACAGCCGCGACACAGCACGGCCCGAACAGTCCCAGCCCCGCCGCCCCCCGGGCTTTGTGCGCCAGGCCCGGCCCTGCCCCTTCCTGCCGCCCGCCCCGCCCCGGCTCCGGCCTTCCGGGGACCGGCCGAGGGATCGGGAGCGGGGTCGGGACCGGGAGTGCGCGTCCCTGAACCCTCGAGTGCGTCTCCCCCAACCCCGTATGTCCCCCCGGCTCCGTGTCCCTCCAAGCCCCGTGTGCCCCCCCCCCAGCCTCCGCCGCGGTGAAAGTGAGTTTTGGAAGTGTTTAACTGGCCCCAAGGCGCTGAGGAACGTCGAGGCTGCACTGGGAGCGACAGGACGCGACTGGAAGCCGCGGCAGGTGGCTGGTTCACACCAGCCCGGGGCTGCTTTGCCCCGACCTAGAATTTGGTTTTAAAACGAGATATGTAAAGGTCTTTCCCTTTTTCAAATGCCAGAGGCTGCCAGTTCTCCGGATGCCCCCGGCTCAGCCAGGATGGGATGTCAGGAGGCACCGACCTGCCCGGCTGAGGCAGCACCTGCCGAGACCCACCCCAGGAACCCATCCCGGGGCCAGGCAGTTCCTCTGCTGGGCCTTGGACCATTGTAGCAGAACGAGGTGTTGGTGTGTCAGGACAGCGGCAGCCCCCGTGTCCCCCAGCCCAGCCCTGAGCTCAGCCACGCACGGCGCTCCATGAACGCAGGAAGGCGGGCTCCGGCTCCTCTCCCTCCGAGCATCGAGATCAGCTTTATTTTCCGTGTCACAGGACAGCTACAGACATGCACTGCTCCCACCCGCGGGTCTGCACAGCCAGGCCGTGGACATCTCCAGTGAGGAAATTCCTCCTCTGTCTGTGCTGGAAATCAGGGTTCTCCTCCAACCCGGGGAGTTTGGCCCCTTGGCCTCCAACCCACAGGACACAGTGGTGGTTTCCATTCTCCCTGCAGTGAATCAGAGGATTCCCTGTGGTGGGTCCTGTCCTCCCTGCTGTGGATCACAGGTTTCCCTGACAGAAGGGAGAACAGGCTCCAGTCTGCCAGGACGTGCCAGCGTTGTCACTTCCACTGGGATGCTCAGGCACACCACGGAGCTGCTGCCACTGGCACCGGGGCAGACAAAGAGGGGCAGTTTGTGGTGAGGAAGGCGGTGGCAGCTGCTCTCCTGCTGCCCCAGCAGTCCCTGTGTCCCCCGGCCATGCTGGTGCTCTACAGGATGGGTGCCAAGCCCACCACCTCTGCCCGGGGGGCTCGAGTGGTCTTCTCTGGCCGGATGCAGACAGCGAGGCGCTGAGGGAGAGAGCAGGAGAGGGAAAACACAGTGGGTTTCTGTGGGGGGAAGCAGCAGGCCCGTTGAGCCCCTAGAAGTTGAACCCCTAGAAGAGTACAGTATACTGGATGGCATAAGACCGTTCCCGTGAGAAGCAGAGAAGCTAATTAACCATTCCCATGAGCAGCACGGCCTTGAGAAGCAGGGAGTTAATTGGCAAGTTGATAAGTAGGTTTAGGGAGGATAGAGATGTGCAAGGACAAAAATGTTGGCTATGTTCATGGTGCAGGTGCATGATAACAGTATTTTGTAGAAATTACATTATTTACAAAAAAGTGTGTGAAAAAATGTGGGCTAGCTTTCCTAATAAAGGATGCTGCTGCGCTGAGGCTGCAGACAGCACTTGGTCTCAACTTCTTGTGCAGTGTGTGTGTGTGCAGTGTGTGTATGTATGTGCTTTTCTATATCAACTAAACCTAACAACTATGACAACTACACCGCGACAGGTTCCCTTCCTACCACAAAGCCACACTCCTCTGAGCACTTCCCAGGCAGCTCTCCCAGTGGGATTTAATTGCCATATGAACAAAGAGGCTGAGGACACAACCACCTGCCCAGCTCCCTGACCCTGGTCTCGAGCTGACCCGAGCAGGGGGCTCTGCCCACCCCAACCCACCCAGGAGCCATGAGATTGCCCATCCTGCTCCTGACCTGCTTGAGAGACCCTGGTGAACAGATGAGCTTGTACACCATGTAGAAGGGGATGCAGATGAAGGATGATGCTCCAATGAGGTGTCCCACCGAGGTGCTCCACTCGGGGTACTGGTAGTCAAAGAGGGTCAGGGGTGGCTGGTCCAGGAGGGAGCTGATGACTATGAACTGTAACGAGCGGAGCAGAGCCATCAGGGACCTCAAATCCTGTGAGCAGGTTGGGCCCCTCACCCCAAGACAGACATTGAGGGGCTGGAGCATATCAAGAGAAGGGAATGGAGCTGCGGAGGGGGCTGGAGCACAAGTCTGATGAGAAGCAGCTGAGGGAGCTGGGGGGGCTCAGCCTGGAGAAAAGGAGGCTCAGGGGGGACCTTTTCCCTCTCTACAACACCCTGACAGGAGGGTGGAGCCAGGTGGGGATAGTGCTCTTCTCCAAGGTAAAGAGTGACAGGACAACAGGAAATGGCCTCAAGTTGTGCCAGGGGAGGTTTAGGACATTAGGGAAAATTTCCTCACCAAAAGGGTTGTCCAGCCCTGGCACAGGCTGCCCAGGGCAGTGGTGGAGTCCCCATCCCTGAAGGGATTTAGAAGCCACGTGGATGTGGCACTTGGGGACATGAGTTAGTGGTGGCCTTGGCAGTGCTGGGGAATGGTTGAACTTGATGATCTTAGAGGGCTTTCCCAACCCAATTGATTCCATGATCTCCCCAGCCTCAGCACTGATGGCAGCTCATCCCACGGGTTATCAGGTTAAGAGGGTGGAACGAGATGATCTTTAAGGTCCCTTCCAACCCAAACCAGCCTGTGATTCCATGATTCTATTAACATCATCTGTATCCCACTGCTCCCCCTGCTCTCCCAACCACGACAGGCCAGCGTGGACATGTCAGTGCCATCTCCCAGGCTCCCCCCCTTGCTGGGTGAGGGCTGGGGGTCTTTGTCTAACGACCCCCCGTGAGACAGTGGCCTGTGAAGGCTCCGTGTCCCTGTGCTGAAACAAGACCGTTTGCTGTCTGCTTTGATGATAATACTCCTCTCTTAATAACCAGGGCAGAGCGCTTAGAGTCATAATTAATCCTCACAAGGCCTCTTCTCCTGCAGATCCAGTGAGATTAGACCCCTCTGCCTCTTGCCAACAGCAGCCTTTGAAGTGTCGGGGGAGCTGGCATTTCAAAGGGGATGGATCCAGCCTTGTGCACGGAGATGGACCTGTGGCTGGCCCTGCCAGGGATGCCATGGACCAGGAGGATGAAACGAGGGTGCACTTGACCTGTCTGTAGTTCTGGCCATGGATACTCACTGCTAGCAAGGCAGGGCTGACAGCGACCCAGCACAGCTTCCAGAACAGCCCTGGGGTGAAGCCCAGCATGGCTTTGACATCGTGGGAGAACCTCTGTATCCCTGCCAGAGGAGAGAGCTGTCACAGCCCCACCGGGCACTTGGGTACAGGGACACTGACAGCCACACAGACACCCCACCCATCCCCTTTCCAGGAGTCACACACAAGCTTCTGTCCCTCAATCCCTGGATTTACTCACCTGTGTAGGGTCACACACCTGTGTAGGTGCCCACGGGATGTTTTCCGTGACAGAGGCAGTTTCTTACCGTAAAACCAGGACACAGCTATGGTTTCCAGGAGCACCACTGCCAGGATGGAGCAGCCAGCACCGAACTCCTCCAGCAGCTTCACCACATAGGCTCCCCCCTGGAGCAGCACGAGGAGGGAGGGCGGCTGCAGACCCCATGGAGGTGAAGGAGTGGGAGTGTGGGGGTCAGGGATGGGGCTGTTTCAGTGGTACTCACATAGGTGAGGGTGCTCAGGGAGCCCAGGAAAGAGACTGTGATGAGGCTGAGGACAAAGAGCTCCCGTCGTCCGGCCAGGAGCTGGGGGTACTCATCCATCACGGCTGTGATCACGGCCTCCAGGCCCCCAAACTGCAAAGGAAATGCTGGCATGGGGTGGGGAAATGGGATGTGGGGACAGTCCTGCTCTTCCAAGAAAATCCACTCCCTCCATGGCAGAGTGGGGATGTCCCATCCCATCCCTCATCACCCTGCAGGGGACATGGCTGGGCTGTCCCTTTCTGCAGAGGCACCTACTGTGCTGTCCAGCCCCAGCGTGATCATCATCAGGAAGAAGATGATGGCAAAGAAGGTGGATCCCACCATGTTGGCAATTGCTTCAGGGTAGGTGATGAAAAGGAGGCTTGGCCCTAGGAGGGGACATTGGCTTGGTTGGCTGTCCCCTGGCACAGCCTGGGGTGTGGGTGGGAACGTGCTTGGGAAAGGTGCTGCTGGAGGGATGAGAACCTTTATCTCTGGCTACATCCTCCACCTCCACGTCCCTCATCTCAGCCATGTAGCCCAGCACGGTGAAGATGACAAAGCCTGAGAGGAAGCTGGTGAGGCAGTTCACTGCACTGGCGATGAGAGCATCCCTGGAAGGCAGAAAGGAGGGAGATTCCCCCCCTCCAGATCAACCCTCACCCTGGTTGAGCTGCTCTGGCCACCTTCCCCCCCTCCCGTTCCCTCTTCTGGCCCCTCACACCAAAATCATCAGTGAAATGGGGAAAGATGCTCAGCCTGCAGCCACGGGGACCAGGAGCTGTTGGGATGTGGCCAAGGGGACCAGGAGCTGTCAGGATGTGTCCCTGCTGCAGCTATGCCTGTGCCGCCCCTGTGTCCACCGGGGCCCGTGGCTGCAGAACTCACCGATAGCAGTTGTTGTGGAAATGGTTGTAACTGGCCAGGGCAAGGAGTACCCCAAATCCAGGACCCAAGGAGAAGAAAATCTGTGCAGCAGCATCAACCCAAACCTGGTGGGAGAAGCAACAGGAGAATGGGCAGGGCAGGGGGTCCTTGGGGCTGGGATGGGGCTGGGAGGTGCCCCCCGGTACCCACAGCACGGACACCCCATGGCACAGGGATGGGGCCTGTGTTGGCACGTGTCCAAACCTCATCTCCTGCCTGCCCCATCCCCCCAGGGAATGTCACTAGGTGGAGGGAGCTGGTATCCACCCTGGGGTCCTGCAGCAGCAGAATTAAGCAGTGTCACCTGTACTTGCCCATGTCTGGAGGGGGATGGAGTTGAGGGGAGCCCCAAACCCCCATACCCACTCCTGCCGGCAGGTTCGGTGCTAGCAGCACGGCCCTCATTACCTTTAATGAGAATTCTCAAGTGCTGCCTGGTAATTACCCACAGGAAGCCCATTGTCGGGCTGGGGCGAGAGCACGGCACAAACAAAACCCGGCGAAAATGAAATGGGTGATTCAATTACGGATTTACATTTCCAAGAACCTGTCCGGGGCACCTTGTTTCTGTGGGAACAAGGCCCCATCCCCTGTGGCGGGGCCAGACCCGTGGGCAGGGGTGGGTGGGTGTCCCAGGGAGGGTGTCTGTGTCCTGCCATCCCTGGGGCAGTGCGTCCTCCCCCCCGTGCACTCACCGCAGTGCTCAGGAGTTTGCCCCAGTCTGGGCGCAGGTAGAAGACGACCCCCCTCCAGGCGCCGGGCAAGGTGGCCCCCCGGATCAGTAGGATGAGGAGAACGACGTAGGGCAGGGTGGCCGTCACCCACACCACCTGGGGGGACACAGCTGTCAGCCCGCGGCACCACCGAGCACCCAACCCCCCTGTGTCAGGCACAGCTCACTCGGGGTGCCCTGAGGGGCAGGGGCTGGGGGAGAGGGAGGTGATATTTTCTCTTCCTGCAGTCAGGTGAGTTGCAAAACCCCCACCTGGTGATGGGTCCCTCTTGCCCAGGGCTCTGGCATGTCCGTGTCAGGGCAGGGCTGCTGCTGGAGCCCTCCTTACCTTCCCAGAGGTTTTCACCCCTTTCCACAGGCTGAAGTAGACGATGGCGAAGATGAGGAAGAGGCAGAGGAGCAGCTGCCAGTGGATCCCCCCTATGTCGTACAGACCCCTGGATTTATGGATCTCCAGGACCTTCCTCCTGCAGGCAGGGATCCCCATGGCCGGGGAGCAGGATCAACCCTAGGCAGGCAGTCGTGAGCTCCCCAAGAGCATTCCCACCTGACAGCCTGCTCCCAGGCACCTGCTTCCAAGCAGCAGACCCAAGTGCCTCCACAGGGACATGCCCAGCTTTAACACACCATCCACATCCGTTGACTTACGTGTAAAACTCCTCAGCAGGGGACCTGGAGAAGTTGGTCCAGGTGACGTTGCTCCTGCCGAAGTAGTTGGTGCAGTCAGGGGTGTTCCAGGAGTTGTCGCAGCTCGCCCAGGGCAGGGTGCCCGAGAAGGACGAGTAGAAGTAGTAGAGAGCCCAGGCAATGATGGTGTTGTAGTAGAAGGAGACGTAGAGGCCGATGATGCAGATGGCAAATCCGATGCCTGGGAAAAGCCAAGAGCAGGCTCAGCCCCTGGGACACGTCTGTGGGGAGCGGCACTGCCGGCACGGCCCTGCACCCCAGCACGTGGGGCCTGGGCTGGGGGGCTCTCACCTTTAAAGATGGGGCAGATGCGCTTCCAGATGGGGATGGCTCCTGTCCTGTGGAACTGCCCCAGGGCCAGCTCCATGTAGAAGAGGGGCACCCCTCCAAAAACAGCCATCAGCGTGTAGGGGATGAGGAAGGCTCCTGTGGGGAGGGAGCAGAGCAGGGTCACCACCAGGCTGCGAGGGGAGGACCATGGTGTTGTCACCTTCCTCCCTCACGGTGCTGCCCCAGTGCGGCACGTCGGGTTTGGATGTGTTTGTGAGATGCTTTGGAAATGATCTGGGGCTCAGAGACGAGAGACTCTGCTTGGAGTCCCAGCTTTTTGGGCTTCCCAGACTCCCCCGCTGGCCAGGATGGTACAAAGAGCCACACAAACCATTGGGGTGCAGGGGAAGGGACTCTAAGCACCCCTCAGGTCTAGAAGTATTTTGGAGAAAATTCCACTGAATATGCACAGCCACCCCAAGACACATAATTAAGCTGTAATCTGCATTATTCATAACAGTCTCATTTTTACCAGGGCTACACTCATACCCCATGGAGGTTTTGGAAGTGGAGCCGCTCTCTGAGTTCTGCTGGGACTAGTTAATTTAACCCCCACGGCTCCTCTCTCTGAGAGCCCTCTGTGTGTGTGTGATGTGGCATCCCCAGCGCCCCCAACATTCCCAGTATCCCCTGCACCCTCAGCATCCCCAGTATCCCCAGCATCTCCAGCATCATCTCCAGTATCCCGAATACCCCCAGCACGCCCAGTATCCCCACCACTCTCAGCATCATCCTCAGTATCCCCAGCACCCTCCTGTATTCCCCCATTTGCCAGACTGGACTGGCCCAGTGGGACAATGTTTTCTCCAGTGTTTCCCTTCCAGCCACGTCCTGGGCTGTGGGTGAGCCCAGCAGTGGCCATCCTGGTGCTCCTGTTCTACAGAGACTATGGCTGTACTCCCCCAGAGCTGCTGCCTGAACTCCTCACCCTCCTGTGTGTGTGGGGTGGGTGGAAATCCCCCACCCGATCCACAGCCACACAGAGGGGCTCAGCTTTGGTCCCAGTCCCACAGGAGCAACTCACAAATAACTGTGCTTCAGTGTGGGCACCTGGGATCCACAGTTTTGCCTTGAGTATGGAACTAATTATCTCTTTCTAATTTTCCCAAGCAGTAGAGGATGTTCCCTGAAAGCTGACTTTGGCAATTAAATCCGCTGTGCTTTCCCAAACAGCACAAAATTCTCGTCCCTCCTTTTTGATTTCCACGTGAGAGAGGTTTCTACCCTGCTCCATTTAAAGCAATTTATTTAGTTGTCATTTACTGAAAGATTTTTCCTGCACAGAGCTTTTGTGTCTTCATTTTCCATTGATCCTTCACAGGCTGAACCCCCCGGATCCAGGGCTGTTCATGGGGTCCAGCATTGCTGGCCAACATCCACAGCAGGAGGTTGGGATCCTCATGAGGATGATTTTAAACCAAGCCACCCTAAAGGGCAGCTTCCCAGAGTCCCATGATCATAAAGTGTATGAACCTCCCACCCCAAATTTAGAGACCTTAATCCTTTATCGTGGTTTGGATCGCGCTAGTATTCCCTTTGTGATCCTAGAGCTGCTAACACACCTCTAGCCCCACGGGGAAAGGAGGGAAAGACACCAGGGAAGGACCCCAGGGAAGGAGGATGGAGGGAATGGAGGAGGATTTTGAATGAAGAAAGATGCAAACAGAACAGAGAGAGATGTCAGGAGAAGTTGGGTCAGTCTCTAAACCGCCCTGTCCAGAGCAGAGCAGCTGGAGACAAAGAAAGAAAAGAAACAGGGAGTTTTTCAGGGTGGGAAAGATGGAAAAATGAGAAAAAATATGTCTTTTCTTCTAAAGAAGACTTAAATAACCCCAGTGGTGTCCTTACCCCCTCCGTTCTGGTAGCAGATGTAAGGGAACCGCCAGACGTTTCCCAGATCGACGGCAAATCCGATGACCGAGAGGAGGAAATCCATCTTTTTGCTCCACTTGTCCCTGGGGTGGGTTTGAGGGTTCAAGGGTGCAAGGCTGGTAAGGGGACCCGGGCAGGACTGCTCTGCCATCCTGCTGCCCCGGCAAATCCTGCAGGATTCAGGCTGAGCAACTTGGGGCCGGGGAGGATTTTTCTGTTGCTGATGACAGATCCGAGGAGGGGAGGGTCAGGCTGACTGCGCTTCCCCACCTCCCGCTGGAAACCCACGGCACGGAGAGCAGCCGGCAGGGAAAGCAGAGCTCTGATCAAAGGCAGGAGGGGAGAGCAGCCCCCGAGCAGGGACCAGCCTGACCCCGCAGGGACCACCAGCTTCACCCTGTGGGGACTCACCTCACCCCGTGGGGACAAGCCTGACCCCACAGGACCAGCCTGACCCCACAGGGACCAGCCTTGCCCTGCGGGTCCCATCCCCTCAGTACCTGCTGGGTGTATTTGGGGGCTGGGCTGGTGAAACAGGACCATGTTTCCTCCTTCCTCCTGAAAAATCCTTATTTCTCTGTCCCTGGTGTTTTGCTGTTACCACTCTGCAAATGATGGCACCAGACCCAACGGAGGAGGTGACCACTCATTTTTGCAGGGAAAGATCAGGAATCATGGAATGGTTTGGGTTGGAAGGGACATTTAAAGGTCACCTTATCCATCTGGGCTCGCTGGGTCTCTCTAGGGTGTGAATTGTTGGGAATAAGCCACATGAAATTGAAATAACTTTCACTGCTGAGCTGTGACCAGGAGGGAATGGCAGTGTCCCCAGAGCCACCGCTCTGCCCTGTGTCAGTTTAACAGCAGATTTTATTGCAGTGATACATGCTTGGGCACGGGGTCACCGGGTGCTCCCAAGGCTCTGGGGGGCTCCAGCCCTGACTGTCCCAGCCTTTCTCATCTGTAATTAAAAGAAACTCCAGGAAAGACCATGAGAGCCGGAGCTGGAGCTGCGGCTTCAGGGCCAGGGTGAGCGGGTTGCTGTGACGACGTGACGCAGCTGCCTGGTGTCTGCCCGGTGTCTGCCCGGCACGGGAAGCCTCTGGACACTGTTAATCCCTCAGGCATACACATGGAGACCCATTAGAAACCTCCAGTAAAAACACATTTATTTTTTTGGTGTGTCTGGCCCCGGCTGTTTGGGGGTGTCATAGAATGGAATCACAGAATCATGAAGTCACTGAGGTTGGAAAAGCCCTCTAAGACCATCAAATCCAACTGTTCCCCCAGCACTGCCAAGGCCATAACTCACCCATGTCCCTAAGTGCCACATCTGCACACCCCTGGTTGTGGAAGAGGAGCAGGGGACATGGCTCTGCCAGGGAACATTATCCGTCAGCTCCTTGCCTGCACATGACCCTGAGAGCCCTGGGAAGGGGATTTTTAATCCTAATGAGCCACCCCACCTCACTGTGTGCCCCTGGGTGTCCCCTGACCCCGTGTGGGGAGCACGAACTGAGGTGCCCAGCCCAGGGCTGCCCCTTCCCAGTGGGCAGGGATGGGTGTAGGTTCTGGTCCCATCAATCCCCGCATCGGGTGGGCTGCACTCTACAGGCTTCTCCCTCTGTGCTGGGGAGCCCAAAATTATTGTTCCTTTAACATGACATTATTGTTCCTTGAACACCTCTCCTTTCAAATACAAGTTTCCTGCTTGTGGATTTATGAGGAGCAATGAGACTTTACCCCAAGTGAAGGGGTTGGGTGGGAGGGTGTCAGGGTGGTCTCTGCTCTGAGTGGAGAGTGAGTGGAGGTTGGGGGAGTCCCACCACAGCCAGACAGAGCCCCTCCACCATCAGCCCCCCTCCATGAGCCCCAGTGCAGCTCTCCCTGAGCCAAGCCCCAGCACACAGGTGAGGGACAGTTAATCTCCTGCGGTTTATACAGGATTTGTGTCACTCCTGGGACTTTGCAGAGCTGTGGATTCCAGTCCCAGTCCTTCAGCCCGGGTGTGGAGATGAAAGCCAAGGCTGTGCTCAGCAGTGGGGGCTGCGGGGGCTGCCAGAGGGGCTGTCCTTGTCCCAGGCTTTGGGATGAAGGTGAGAAATCCCTGCTGCTGGTGTGATCTGCCGGTGGAGTGTGCCAGGGGAGCAGGGTTTAACACCCTGACCAAAGACCAGCTCAAGCATAAATGACAGAACAGAGGCAGCTGGTGCCATAGCAGCTGTAAAAAATAATAGATAATAGCATTTTCTCTGTTGCTGACCCTTCTTTTCTCTGGGCGGTTTACATGGAATAGCTCTGTGTAACGAAGGGGGAGACCCTCCTGTGCCCTGGTCCTGCCTCTGCTCAGAAAGGCTCAGCAGATGGACTCAGTCACTGTCAGGTCTGATTGAAGGAGCTGGTTGAGGGGTCTGAGGGGACTGTGGGTGTCTGTGGGGGTCTGCAGGGGTCTGTGTGGAGCAAGGACACCCTCAGCACAGGGTGCTGGGCTCAGACCGCTTTCCTGGTGTGAATCTGACATCGTTTAAAGCTGAAGGAGACTTTGTCTCCTAAAGAGCCCCTTGTTTTCCCCACATTAATCTGTTAAATCACATGGGATGCGCTTTGTCCTCCCACCTTGGGCAGAGCTGGGAGTGCAGGAACAGTGTGAGCCTGGCACAGTTGGAGCTGTTCCCACAGCAGCTCCAAGCTGGAGCTGTGCAGTGCTTTGCCAGCACAGGGATGTGCCCGTTGCTGTCTGAAAGCTCCCTGTGCTGAGGCACTGCCCGGTATCTGTTTCCCAGGCACCACTGCTGCTCCACTCCAGCCCAGGGATGTGCTGCACCGTCAGTTCAATACCTCCATCCCTGACAGATCCCCCAGGTCCTTGCTGGTGAATGAGCCATGAATGCTCCCAGTGCTCCCATCCTGCTTCCCCAGCTCCCACCCTCTCCTGGGGCGCCTGACCCCCCACCCGTGCCCCCGTCCCTCCGCAGCGGGTCAGGGCCACGCTGTCAAAGCAATGAGGGCAGAGCTTTGAAATCTCCGTTTGTTTTAGAAGCTGCAAGGTGGAAAGAGCAGTGCAGGTTCTCAGGTTCTCAGGGCAGCTGAAGGCGGGAGGAGGGCGAGGGAGAGGTGTCTTGGGGAGATCATGGAATGGTTTGGTTTGGAAGGGACCTTAAAGCTCATCTTGTTCCACCCACCATGGGCAGGGACACCTTCCACTTAACCAGGTTGCTCCAAGCCCTGTCCAACGTGGCCTTGAACACTTCCAGGGATGGGGCAGCCACAGCCTCTCTGGGCAACCTGTGCCAGGGCCTCACCCCCCTCACAGGGAAGAATTTCTTCCAATAGCTTGCTGTTTGAACACAGACACACTCCATTTATTTCTGCTTTTTCCTGTTATTTTCCTTACTCGAAGCGCAAGTGACCTTAGATTGAAAACAGTTTAAATCCAGCTCAAATCAGATTTAAATTTGAATATCCACTGCAGTAGAAGTTGTTTCAAAACACCACAATGACTTGATTAGCAGATTGCTTTTATCCCACCTGCTCATCTGTGCAGGGAAACGCAGAGGAGCGAATTGTGGTCTTAAAACAACTATCCTGTTTAAGCTGCAGAGGCAGTAGTGGGAAGTTTAATTTAATTAGCATGATAATCAGAGATGTAACTTAATCACATTAAGTATAGATCAACGTGCTCTCATTTAAGCTCTCCAGGCTCCAGAAAATAGGGGCCAATCGTCTCCCACCTGTCTTTAATCCAGGGAGAAGAAGAATGTTCCAAGAGAGAGGAATCAGCAAGGCTTGGGGAGAGCTTATCCTTGTGCTTCTTTCAGCAGATTTTTCCCCAAAGTAAGGTAATAAATTAGCAATTTATTACTCCTGTGTACCAGGGCTGTTCCTGGATGGCAGGTTTAGGTCAGATAGTCTCATCCTTGGCTGGAGAAGCTTCATAGAGACTGGAGCTGTGCCAGGCTGTACCTGACATGGTGCTGTGCCCAGCTTCTCAGGAACCTGGCACCTTCTCTGTGCCAGCATCCACAGGTACACAGAGCCACAGCTCTGCTCTGCCCCAGGGAAAATTTGGGGCCAGGGGAGCAAGTGAGCTGCCTCTGCCCTGGTAATTGCACTCACTACTATCTCATGGTGCTCCCACACGGTGTTTGATGAGGCCAGGACACATCATCATGGGTATTTATTAGTGTGTATTAATTGCCTGTCCAGGCTGTAGGGCCTGTGGTCACCAGTAAATGACAGGCAGGGTGGCAGAGCTACAAGCACGGCTGGAGCCCCTGGTCAGGGCCAGCTCCTGACTGGGCCGTGGGTCTCAGGTCAGACCAGGAAAGCCTTGGGCTCCTGTATCTTTGGTCCTTCTCCTCCCACACCCCTTTTTGGGGAAGGGGACCGCATCCACAGGGTTCTCCATGGACAGACCCCTGCCAAAGGCTGCTGGGCAGAGGGGATGTGCTGGTGCAGCTCGTGAGAGGGGGTCCACAGCCAGTGTCCATAAGGAGCAGAGCTGCAGCCATAGGGACAAACCAGGCACACAGTCCCCAGCATGGCACAGCAAGTCCTGTGTCACTTGCAGGGAGCCCAACCTTAGGCCAGGGTGAATCCCTGGGCTGGGATCAGAATCCTGAGGGTCAAGTCAACGCTCAGTGACTGCAGAGGGGAGCTGTGAACCCACCAGCAGCACCCAGAGCTGTCCAGGCCAGATTCCCATGGATCCTAGAATCTATCTGGATCAGGGATCACATATTCCCAATCAAGCTGTGCCTGTTGCTGCAACTTTGTAACATTTGTGCTGCCACCACCTTTGTTAACAGGAAATAAACAGTGAAAAGCAAACAGAGGACACGGAAATAGGTTTTCCGCTACAAGGGATATGGCCCAGGTCTCCTCCTGGCCCCTGTAAGGCGCAGAAGGGAGTGAATTCAGATTAAGCCTGAGCCCAGAGCTCCCTCCTGTTTTCCTGCCAGTCCAGTTACTGGAGAGGAACCATTGGGAGCATCATTCCTGCTGTCTCCAGAGCCACCAAGCACCAGGATGGAGTGAAAGGCTCCGAGGCAGAGGGTGCAGCTCAGCTCTGGGAGCAGCAGAGGAGATCACGGGGGGCTGGCAGAGGTGGGAGCACGTCCCTGCTGTCCATGCCAGGATTAGTCCCAATGGCAGGGACGGCCAGTGGGGCTGTGCCAGTGGCCCTGTGCCCACATGCAGCACGTCCGGGCACTGCTGCCCTTGCAATAATGTGTTTTGTAGTTATTGGAAACTGGACTGCGGAGGAGCCGGGATGCTGTTTCTATGGAAATGTCCTGGAACACCAAATGAGGAAAGAGAAAAACAGAAGATGCATTAATAGAGCTGCAGGAGGGCCACTTTCCGAGGGGCTGTGATTTTGAGAGGAGGAAAAAAGGGTCTCTTATGACTTGGTCTCCTCTGGTCCCTGGAGTGTGCCTGGATGGTGTGGGGCTGTGAGCACATGGGTGCTTCCCCCTTCATGGGACTCTCAGAACTCTGAACCCCTATCCAAGGATGGACACTGCCCCAGCAACCTCGTGTGCAGGGACACCCCGAGGGCTCTCCCTGTCCCGTGTCACCCGGCTGCCGTCCCCAGGCACCTCGGGGCACCTCGGCCTGGGGTCACCTGGGTCCTGGCTGGGGGGAAAAGGGTCCAAGCTCGGGGGGGAGGCCTGGTGGCAGTGGTGTCCCCGGGAGCTGGAGGATGGCTGGAACTCCAGTGAGGGGCCGGTCCCGGTTGAGCCAGTGCCGGGGGTGCTGGTGCCCGGCGATGCCGGTGTCAGTGCCTGGTGTCGGGGGTGCTGCGGGTGCCCGGGGATCGGTGCTGGGGCTGCCGGGGGTACGAGGGGTACGGGGGGTGCCGCTGCCGGGAGTCCCGGGGGTGACGGGGGTCCCGGTGCCGGGGGTGCCCGGGGGTGCCGGTGCTCGGTGTCGGCTGTGCCGGGGGTGCCGGTGCCGGTGCTCGGTGCTCGGTTCCCGGTGCCGGGCGCGGATTGGCGGCTGCGGCGGCCCCTCCCCGGCGGGGCGGTCGGTCGGGCGGCCCGTCCCGGTGTGCCCGGCAGTCTGCGGGCGCTGCGGAGCCGAGCAGGGCCATGGCGGCGGCCCCGGCGGGTGAGGATGGGAACGGGGGGACCGGGGATGGGGCCGGCGGGGCCGGGCCGCACTAATGGGCCTCTCTCTCCTCTTCTCCCCGCAGAGGCGGAGACCCGGCAGCGGCTGCTGCGCACCGTCAAGAAGGAGGTGGGTGCGGGACCCCCGGGAGCAGCCCCCGACCCCCGGCCCGGTGCCCCGCGGGGACCTTCCCAGGGGGAGCCCCGGGCACGCCCGCCCGCGGCATCCCGGGCTCCCGCTGCTGCTGCCGCGGGTTAAACAGCACCCCCCCCCCCCAAAAAAACCCCAAAACATCCCCGACCGGGGCCGAGAGCCCACCCCGGGGCCATCAGCCCACCCGGGCGCGGCTGCGGGTCTCGGCGGGCGGAGGAGCATCCCCGCAGCGCCAGTGCCCGGCATCCCAGCGCCCCGCATCCTGGGAAAATCGCCTCTGCCTGGGCGCAGAGCACACCACAACTTGGGATTTTCCGCAGGGAAAAAGGGGCGAGTCCCAGTGCTGCATCCTTCCCTTGGGAGCGGGGATGGGACGAGCCCTCCCGGCAGCGCGGTGCTCCTTGGCAGGGCGGGGGGCGGCGGGTGCTGGGCACCCTCGTCGGGAAAAAGGGGGGTGGACACAAGTGTGCCCAGTGCAGGGTGATGGCATTTCGCATCTCGCTCTGCTCCTTCTTCTCAGGCATCTTTAACTCTATTAGTTTAGACCGTGTTTTATGCTGGGCTGCCTCGAGCTCCTCCGCCAGCGCAGAGCTCCGTGTTTATCGCCTGTGGTGTTACACCGAGAGCCCACAGTACATCGAGGAGCCGAGTCCTGCCCTGTGCTGGAGCGTTGGGTCACCGGGAGTGGTTGTCACCTCCTGCCCGTGGTCTGTCCCTGCAGGTCATCCCCCCGGGATATTGGAGAGGGGATGAGTGATGTTTTGTTTCTGGTCTTATGAGCATCTCGATACCCACCTTAGGGGCTCTGGGAAGTGGAAGACACTGCTTGGGGTCATGTGAACCAGATCTGTGGGTGGTGGGTCTGGGGATAGTGACATTGCTGTTCATCCAGACCACTTTCCACCTTTAATCCTCTGCCGGGTGTGGTGCTAAGGAATACTACCGGTTGCCTGGGCAACAGCTATTAAACCAGGAAAAGGGTATGACATTTATTTAGCGTCGTGGATGGAGCTGCCATCTCATTATTACTGTCTGTGGCTGCTCCTGAGCGCAGAGACACGACGGCCTGAGCGTCGGCTGCCTCTGGGGGTGGGAGGTGAGGGCTGTGCTCCCAGCTGGGAGCTTCTTCCAGAGCCCACTGTGCCTCTGTGGGCTCTCACTGCCCGTGAGCATCTCCCGTGCTGGCCTTCAATGCCTGGCTTCACTCCCTCCCAGGGCTGTGTGCTGGGAGAAGGTGCAGCTCGTGCCTCAGGGAGCAGAGCTGGGCTTGTGACATATCCTTCCCACTGGCATTTGGGGAGGTAAACGTGGGTTTGGTGAATGTTAGTAAAGCCTGTAGGAGGGAGGGGTGCGTGGGGAAAGCCTTTCTGCCCTGGTGCTGTGGTGGGGGTGTTTGACAGGCTCTGGGATCTCTCCAGCAGCCCATTAGTGCTGATGCAGAGCACAGACTTTTTCCTTGTGGTCCCATCACTCTGGACTCCACCTTGGGATGTTGGTGGGGATGTGGGTTCTCTGCCTACACAGGTTGCCTCCATGGTTGCCCTTCCTTTGCGGTTTCTCCCTGCCTGGTGCCCACAGCCACACAGGTGGGGGAATTCTATGGGGGACCCACACTCTGTGCTCTCCACCTGGGCTTTGTTCTGGTAGGAATTAAAAAACCTGGGGAAACATGATCCTGTAGATTATGTAATTAATTATTTAGCAGCATTTCTGAAACTGGGAGCAGGTGGGACATTCTTGTGTCTGTTGCTCCCTGCTCATTAGGCCTATTTTGCTCATGTTTTTGGTTTTTCTTCCTCTCCTAAACTGACCCCAGGTTAAGTCAGGAGCTTGTGCAGACTCCAGGGAGCAGTAGAAAGGGCCAACTACAGAAACCTCCTGTTTGTTTTTTTTTTCCCACTCCCAGAATTTTTACCTTCCACAAACCTATGTATTGTCATGTCACTAAACCATGTCTGGTTTTGCTTCAGCCATGGCTCTGTGTGAGCTGCTGGGGCCCTCAGTGCAGGTGAGCTCTGCTGAGACAGGGGACAGCCAGGGATCATCCCTGGGGAGCTGTGCCACATGGGTCATCCCAGTGCCATAACTGAGTGAGTAGAACACTGGGAAGGCGAGGTCTGATCCGAGCAGGGAGATCAACAGTAAACTGACATTACCCAGAGCACTGTGTGAGCCAGCAGCCCTCGGTATTGGGCTGTTGCCATGGTTAATGCATTTTATTTTGAAGCAGTCCTGCGCTGCAGTGGTTGTACATGTTGAGATGAGTTGTGTTATCTGTCACTGTCTCCTTCCTCTCCCCCTCCCCATATGGTCACAGTAAATCAAACTAAGCCCGGAAGCTGCAGAATTGACTATTTGTCAGCAGGCTGCAAGGGAGGGAGAGAAGTCTGACTTGGTAAGGAATCCTGTTTCCTGTTATGCAGGATAAGAAGCACAACCAATATTCTGATTTTTTTTTATTTTTTTTTTTTAGAGCTTTAATCAGGTGGAATGAGGCTTCTTTACAAACCCAGAGCCTGAAATACCCAGGTTTGAAGGAGTATGGGTTTTTGACTACAAATATTCTCCTTGAGCCTGTGCTCCTCCCCTTCTTTTACAAGTTTCGTTTTTAATAGAGGAGGTCTATTTTTAATCACCTCCAGGTAACTGCATTGCACAGAGGAGTGGGTGGGGAAGCAGGTGTTACCAGTGCAATACACCTGTACTGTGTGTGCCTGGAAAATGAGTTGAGTGAAAAGCTGAATGGAATATGAAAGTAAACAGTCATCTTGGTTATTCTTCTGCAAAAACTTAGTTTATATTTAACTTGCCACTCAGCAAGCAGCTTTAGTTCTTTACTCGTCAGTAACCGCTGAGCTTGGATTGAACATTTTGCTGCCTGTTCTTAGAATTCTTTTAAAAATTTGGTTTGACCACAGCCTGCTTGTCTTCTATCAGATATATTGTTTGTTTTTAATAGCTTGAATGCTTGTCACTGTGTAGCTGTTGACTAATTCCTTCATCATGTGTCATGGGGACAACAGTGAGTCTCTTCCTCCCACCCTTTAAATGAAGCCCCCACTTTGCAGCCACATTGTCTGGTTTGTGGCTAAATAACACAAATCACTGGTAAGAGCAATATTTTTGCATCATGGGTTTGTTTTTCTGTGTGCCCGTGGTTCCAAAATATCAGATTGCGGGCGTCAGTGCCAGCTATTTCCTTCTGGATTGGTAGAAAATTGTAAATTAATTTAATGCTACTAGGATTTGAAAAATTAATGTTGAGAGCTTTAAATGCTCTCAAAGCCAGTTCATAAAAAAAAAAAAAGAAAAAGGCTTTTGCGTGGCTGTCAAAAGTGCTCAGGCAAGATGAAGATGAGGATGAAATGAGGATGATGAGCTGCAGGTTGGTAATGAAAGCTGCTGTTTGCAGAAGGACCTTCTGATGTCTCTTAAGCACCCAGGGCAGCCCTTTTCAGCTGTTCCTGTACCAGGAGTAAACAGATATCCTTTATGCAGCATTCCTGGATTGCCTGCATCGATCTGCTCTGAAGAGCATCGCTGATCACTGGGGACCATTTCCTCTCTTTTTAAAGATAAAAGCAAAGGGGTGCACAAGTGCTCTCATGCTCCAGAAACCCATGGCTGGATCCTTCATCCCCAGAGCAGGTTTTGTGCTGCTTTTCCCCTTCTTCACATCTCCTTTCAGTCCATGTGCCTCAGTCCTCCTTCCTCCCCACCCAACCTCCCCTCTCTGCTGCCAAAATATCATCCCCTTCCCTCCTGATGTCCTGACCGTTGCCATGGAAATACCTGGGTTTGCACAGATTCAGGACTTCAGAGCAATTTGGAGCTGAAAGTTGCACTTGATTTTGGTGCAAATAGTGTCAGTCTTTGCCATGTTTAATTGAATCCAAAAAACTTGTCAGGGTGACATCATCTGGGAAAACAGGAGCCTTGGGATGAGAGCAGAACAGGGCAAAGCTTCGAGGCCAAGTGCTGGAAACACAGAAATGACTAAAGTTTTCCTTAAATGTTTCCTTAAATGTCTGTATTGAGCATTTACAGCAACCAGTGCCAGCAGTGCCAACAGATGGCTTGGAAATGTGTGTTTGACAAGCACAACAGGAATAGAACCAGCTATAACGTGATCTTAGTGAGCTTAAATTAGTGTTGTAAGCACAGATTTTTGGCCAAAAGTTGATGCCCTATGAAGAAAGTCTGGTGCAAAGCACTATCAGGAAATACACATCTCTGGGATCATTCCTGTGTCCCCCAGGGTGCATTGTTATCTTATGGATCCTTCCATTAATATTTTTTAAATTTACTTTCCAGCCAACTGCCCAAATATTCAGGGTTCTTCTCCCCCTTCCCCTCCAAGGAGCCTCATCCCGGTCCCCAACCGTGAGCACATGTTGTGCCTGGGGAAGGTCTGGCCTGGAAATCCCACGTGTGTCACGTGGAGGATCCCTCAGCTGCAGAAAGTGCCATGTTTTATTCAGCAAGCAGTGATAAATAATTAAATAAGACTTTTAGAAAAGCCAAAGGTCTCCGTGGGTAGGACTGTGATCGATGTTTCTGTGGCAGCAAGAACAGGGAGCTGCCAAATGGCTTTAAAGGCAAGTGCCTCGTGCCCTCAGAACTGTCCCCAAGCTGTCCCCCCGTGCTGGGGGGACATCAAAATGTCTGGTGAGAGCCCTTAGGTCTCTAGGTATAAACAGTGAATGTGCTCTGCAGCTGGGGGTGTTTTAACTGATCAGAGCCCAATTAATTTGGTTTATTTAGTGGTCAGCCAGTAAAGTCTTGGAGAAGTGGCAGAGTGTGGCTGCAACTCGTGATGGTGCTGAGCAGTGTGTCTGGCACCTGCCTTTGGATAAACAGGGTGTTTGTTGCTGGATAAATAAGAAACATGGTAATGCATCAGAAACATGGAATCTTTCAACACTGTTTGGTAATGTGAATTTTATAAACAAGTCTGCTAAAAAAAGATATTGTAGCAACAAGACAGGCAACAGGCAGAGGTTTCATTTTCAAATGAGAGGATAAATCTGACTGATGACAGGTTTTGGTCAGAGAAGTTCGGCTTTAGCTGAAAAGGTGGCTTTTAGCTCCAGCATGGGTGGTGAGATCCAGTGTCTTGGGATTTCCATCCACCATTCCCAGCACACAGACACTTCTGTGGGCACTGGGGTGGACAGTCCAGAAGGACTTGGGGTCTGGAGGTAATGTCTTTATGTCCTGGAGCTGAGCAGAGTTTCTGCACTTGCTGTTCCTTGGATACTGAACCACCTTTGGCACATCCAACCAAACCAGGCTGGTGTTCCTGCTGGGAGGTGTTCACCTGTGCTGCAGGGGAATTGTGTTTGTCATGTACAGCCATGCCTGGGGTTGTCTTAATATGGCATCTAAGTGATCCTTCAGCATTTTAAAACACCTGAGAAGTGGCAATGCTGCAGTGCTACAGGGTCACATCTTGTGCAGAGTAGGGAGCTGCTTCCTGTGGAGCTTAACCAGAGCCTGTTCCTGGAAAGGGACCTTGGTTCAGAGAAGCAATTACAGAAATGCTCAGATTACAGCAAGGGCTGCCCACATGGACTTGTTGCACCAAAACTGACGTGGAAAATGGGATTTTAAGTGTGAGAATTAACTTCCAAACACATAATTAAAGCAGCACTTACATTGTGATGAGAACGAGAAAACTCCAGCTCAGAAAAGAATTTGAAAAGCAAATCTATGAAAGCAAACCAAGTTTAAAGCCTGAATCATCAATGGGTTGGGATTTTTTTGTTGTTGTGGGGTTTTTTTATTTGCTTGGGTTTTTTTTTTTGTCTGTTTGACGGCTTTTGTTTGAGGGCCTGTTGGTTGAATCTGAGGTGGATTGAAGAGGAATATTGAGCCTGGCAGTGCTGGCTTAATGGGCTTGATGATATTGGAGGTCTTTTCCAACCTAAACAATCCCATGATTCTATGATTCTGAGGGGATACAGCCAGTGCAGCTTCCTGGCTCTGGTCTTGCATCCTCTCATTCCACCCAAGTCCTTGACACCCCATGCAGAGGTGGCTGTTCAGAGGGAGCAGAAAACATCTTCATCTCCACTCTGTTTTCAGAAAACATCTTCATTTCCACTCTGTTTTTTACTGTAAATCCTTTGTTTTCACGGTGTGGGTTACGTGGACATTCAGCAGAAGGTCTTGCCATGTTTGCCCAAAGCAGATTGACAGCAGTTCCTAAAAACACACTTCTCTGAAGATGAACTCAGTCACTGGAACATTTATTTTACTGTAGCTTTTACTTACCTGGATCTGCTCTCCTATTGCTTTTGCTGCAGTGTCTGGATGCTTTGCCACGTTTTTTGCTCTGCCAGACATTTTTCAGTGCTGGATCTGGTGACCAGGCCTGTGGCTGGGAGTGTCACCGTGGCTGTACCTTAGAGCTTGCTGTTCTCAGCCTTTGGCAACGTGACCGAGCTTCACCTGGGAGCAGGACTGGGAAAAGGATCACACTGGGAACTCTGTTTGCATCTGGCTTGCTGTAAACAATTTCACAGAGTTATGAGCATGGCCAAATATAGGGGAAGTGCTGTGCTCCCATAGAAATGACTTGATAACCAGCAAAAGGCTTTGCAAGAGGCATGGCAGGAAAACAGTGACTGCAAACATCCCTGAATAAAAGGATGGCAGGAAAACAGTGACTGCAAACATCCCTGAATAATCTATAGAGTACAGGTTGTATGGGGGAAAATCCAGCCAGGTAAAACAGTTTGTGAGTCAATATTGCCTTAGACTAATTAAACCTGGAGTTCTTGGCTTGCTCCTGGTCCCTGCATCTCAGTGGTGGTTGTAGCTATGGTAATGTTTGCCTTGTTCCAGCAGTATAAATGACAGCGGGGCTGGGTGACAGGAAAACTGGACTTGGATGGAGTGTACCCCTGGGAATTTCATAGCAGAGAGGTCTAAGCCTTCATCCCTCACTGGGGTCTGGGGTTGTTGGATAGGTGAGGGTTTGGTTTCCTTTTTAAGGGTGAAAAAAGCAGTTAGTGAAATTAAATTCTAATAGCAGAGTTTGGGCTGGGATGGAGCTGCCCAGGGTGAGGGAAACCACAGGAGGGGCTGAGGGATCAGAAGCCTCCCTGGAGGAATGGGGTACAAGCTCAAATCCTTGGTCTGAAGGAGGTGCACCAGGATTTCTGATGCCCCTAAGGAATGCCATAACCTGGGCTCCACTCAGTGCCTGTGGTTCTTGGATCTGGCTTTGGAAATGGGACACAGAGGAGAAAAAGTGGTTTTTCCTTGTAGTTTAAACATTCATGTAAAGCACAGCAGGATCAGCTCTCCTGTTCAGGAGTCAGTGATTCAGACTGTAGTGGTTCAGGTAGTGTTGAGACTGGCCTGTCTTTGGTTGTGGCTTTGGATTATAAATTATTAATTAATGCTGTTGAGTTTGTGTGGACACCCTGTTGTGGGGTGGCCCTGTCACCCTGCTCTGGTGTCTTGTCCTGTGCTCACAGCTGGAGCCAGGAGGATTGTTTGTACTGTTGTGGAATACTTGATGAGATTCCTCTCGAGTTTACCTACAGCTAAATTATTAGTTGCTGTTTTAATTTCCTTTCTCATAAAAGAAGAGCAAACATCTCATTTCCCTAGGCTGGCATGAGATCCAGAGTGGGCAGCTTCATCTGTTGGGATTGTTCTGGCTACAATTGGAGAATTAGCATTAAAATGCTGAAATGCAGCACATTTAGAGGCTGTTCAAGTCTTCTCTGTGGAGGGAGCCAAGTGTGGCTGAGCTGTTCCCCATCCCCTCAGTGTCACAAACTCCTGGTGGATCTGGGAGCACATGGCAGATGGGATCCATGGTGTTTGTGATCCCAGCTGGCTGTGGAGGGGTCGGGGTCCAGGTGGGAGAGTCCTTTGGGACCTGCAGACAACAGCATAGGAGGAGATCTGTCAATGGTTTTTTGGTTCTCTGGCTTAGAGCTGTCCTACAGACATGTCAGACATGTCTGTTTATAGGCAAATGTAAGATTTCTTTCTTAGTATGTAGAGAAAGTTAGAATCTCGTGATTCTATGCCCCAGAAGTGTTGATTCTGTTCCCTGGAAGTCTTCAAGGCCAAGTTGGATGGGGTTTGGAGCAACCTGGTGTAGTGGAAGGTGTCCCTGTCCATGGCAGGGAGTGGGAATGGATGAACTTTAAGGTCCCTTCCAACTCAAACCATTCCATGATTCCATAATATCCCTTGTTTTCTGTTGCAAGGCCCTGTCTGTCTGTCTGGCCTCTACCTGCTGGGACTGGTATTTGTATTTGTCACATGCCAGGTGAGTGCCCTTGTTGCAGTGCCCTTTCCACTTCTAGTCCTGCGGATTTATTTTTAGTGCAATAATCTCAGTCAATACAGTGCATTTTTTTACTTTTAATGAGTAATTTTCCACTAAACTGTGTCTCTTGGAAGGTTTTTTGTTTGTGCCTCGAGCGTGCAGGTGGTTGGAGCTGGAGTCCTGCTGTCCTGGATGCTCCACAGGCCCTGGACAGGCAGATGGTCACTGCCCTGGGGAAGGCCCTGGGCTGGTGTCACTGCGGGTGTTGTGTCAATATATTCAAATTTTAAACAAATATTTGAATATACTGCTTATTGGAATATTTCCTAATTTAATCTGAAGCTGGTAAAGATACAACTCCGTGCATTGGTCTCAAGTGTATTTTGGGGGGGGTTAAAATGCTTATATTACCAGTGTTGCCGTGAGGGTGCATTTACTGTCTGTGCATCGTTGTTTTCTGGTGGATCAGTTGGATGTGTGAGAGGGAAGTGCTGTGTCCTGCTGACAGAGGAGGCTCAGCCTGGCTGGGTGAGGTCCGTGAGCCATCTGGACAAGGAGAGCTCAGCCAGCTGGGAGAGCCAAATTTTGGGGAATCCCTGAGGGCCTCAAGACGTGCCTTGTCAGACCTCCCTTCCAGGGCTGACCTGAGGGGTGGTTGGTGATGGGTCCTGAGTTGGTTGAGGTTTCAGAAGGGGGGGACTGGCATGGCTTTGAGGGACACGTGTAATGTCAGGTGGGGGAAAAGGAGCAACTC
This sequence comes from Corapipo altera, assembly GCF_003945725.1. Taxonomy (NCBI): domain Eukaryota; kingdom Metazoa; phylum Chordata; class Aves; order Passeriformes; family Pipridae; genus Corapipo; species Corapipo altera. The sequence continues at coordinate 7,619,608 of NW_020884906.1, forward strand.
TGGTGTTCACCTGGGCACTGGTGCTGGTGCTTCCCATCCCTAATCCACCACTGCTGCCAAGGTCGAGGGATATGTGGGAGAGAGGGATCCTTTCCTCTTGCTGGGACTTTGCTCTGTCCCTGTTTCTCTTTTGCAGTGTTCCTTCTGTTGAAGTTTAGAACTAAATGTTGGAGCTGGGAAGCTGAGTGAGGAATGCAGCTGCCCCTTCCCTGGTGCTCAGCATGGGGCACTGGGATGAGAGGAAAACTGTATGTGGAGTGTGAGGAAGGAGCACCAGGAGGTGTCCTGACCAGGGACAGCTGCAGTTTTGAGACACAATTGTCGCTGGGTATCTGTCGAAGGGGTCCCGGTCCAAGGGGGGAAGAAGACACACAACACACACGAGGATGGTGAGACAAAGGGATGTCTGCCTGCTCAGAGCAGCAGGCAGCCTTTTATTAGGTGCCAAGTTCCACTTTCCCATACACACACACTATAAACATTTTCCTGCAAAACACCCAGGAATGCAACACCTGCAGTTTGTTATACAGCTTGACCTTGCACTGTCCAGCTCTCAGGGCTGTTTCCATGGGAATGTGCAGTTATCTCCACCTTTCTCAGGGGAATGGTCTCACTCCCTTCAGTGCCTCTAGCTCTTCTACTTCTAGGGGGCCCGGGGGTTCCATGGGCCTGCCATCTCCCCCCACACACAATAAAGCTTTTTTCGGGTCCCTGGAAGCAGAATTTGCTGCCCTGGGATGTTCCTGCAGCTGGAGTCACTGCTCCGAGCACAGTTGGGATGTGGGAGCTGCAGGAGCTGGATCATGCTGTGCCAAGGGAGATTTCCCAGTGCTCTGAGCCATCTCCAGTCCTGAGGTCCACATCTCAGTGACATTCCTTGCTGTGACTTCCTGACTCACTGTCAGCTCATCTGAGCTGCTGGGATCCAGGGAAGTCTCAGTGCTCATGATCAGGTTCCATTAGTCACTGAGTAGGGAGCAGGGTTGGGAGCTCACCCGATGGCTCTGACACACAGAGGAGCTTTGGCTTCAGAGAGGACTCTTTCTTTAATCCATACCTGTAAAGGATTTCCTTTATTGAACTGTTAGCTGTGCATAATTGACCTTGATTATATCTTGCAAAGGAGTTTAATTCCCCAAATGATGCTATTAAAGGTCTCTCATACATCCAAGCTTTGCTTGGCCAAGTCCTGACCTGCAATTTTTCCCTCCTCCCTGTGCCTTCAGAGGGAACACCTTGCTAAGCCCACAGCACCGGGAACCCTCTCCCCTGTGGTTTCTGAAACCAGGGAGTGAAAAGCAAGATGTTTTAGAGGCACTGGAAGAGATCTGGGCATGCTGGCATCTCTATGTTAAACAGGAAAAATGGTTGGGAACTGAACATTTAAGGAGCAAAGATTCAGCTGGACTTTTGCTGATTTCAGCTGGATTAGGGAGGGTGCAGCTGGGGATGGAAGTCACCACCTCTGCACTCTGCTTACCTGGCAGGTCTGACCTCCTGTCTTCTCTGCAAAAATTACCCTCCTAATTTGTGTGGGTTCCTATTTATTTTCATCCCCTAATCGTGCCCCTGATGTGCACTAGTGCCAGCTTCCTTTTGATCAGCTGCTCTGCAGTGAGAGTCAGTGAGGGCAGAGCTGCTGGCATTGCCCTGCAAATGGCATTCCTGGGCACAGCTGGTGCCAGGTGACCCCTGAATTAGGCACTGATGGATAGTTACAGTCATTTGGGACAGCTGTGTCACATGAAATTTGTCACATAAAAGGAAGGAACGGAACAATACTGTAAGAGCATTAAATATGAGATCTGCTTACCCTTTATTAGAAGACTTTAAACGATGCTCAATTCCTGCAGTTAATTCTCTGCTCACTGTTTTCCTACTTTGAAGTTTCTCAGAAATGAAACAACCCTTTTTTTATACCTGACTTTTTGAAACAGCTGGTGATGCTCAGCAGGCAGAGCTGCACCAATCCTCCATGAGACCCCCTGTACCATTGGAAAAATCAGGGAGCAGGGGAGGTTTCTGAGTGCCCACCCCACCACAGGTCTCCCAGTGCTGGTCCATGGCTGAAATTCCATGTTTTCTCCATCTGCCTCTGTGCCACAGGTGAAGCAGATCATGGAGGAGGCAGTGACGAGGAAGTTTGTGCACGAGGACAGCAGCCACATCATCTCCTTCTGTGGTGAGTCCCTGACAGCAGGATGCTGACCTGGGCTGGGGCTGGAGCACCCTCTTGGTGCTGGGCTTTCCCTGCTGTGCCATGTGCCATTCCTGGGAACACGCTCCAGCTCCGGGGTGCTGGGCTGTGGAGGGGATTGGTGCCAGTGGGTGAGTTGTTCTGGCAGCAGTCAGAGTCCCTGAGGCCTTTGCCCTGTGCCTAAAATATATTGAGATGTGTCAAGAAGGATGGATGCTGGCAGTGTGTGCAGCCACTTAGGAAGTACTAGAAGTAATATTTTATTTTTAAATTTCCTTGAGAATTGATTCAACTGAAAGTCTGTCAAGTCCAAATATTTCTTTGCTGTGATGGAATAGGAATTTATGGAAAGGAGTCTGCAGTCTGCCAGAGTGCAGGAGCAGAGAGGCCAGAGGCTGATAGAGAATTTTACATGGAGTCTGTGGAAGATCTGCTCTGATACTGGGCTGGTTTGGGGCTTGTTTTCTGGCAGCTGTGCTTTTTACTAACCTGCTTTCTTACCTATTTTTCGCCTACTGGTATAAAAATTTTGTAAATGTGGAAGTGTTTCAGAATGGATCCATCAAAACCTTGGCAAAGAGGTTTCTAAAAGTCTCCCTTAAGAGCTGTTTGGTTTGGGCTGTAAGATGTGCTGGAGGCCTGTGAGCAAGGACTGGGGAGCTGGAGAGGAGGAGTATTTGTACCTCAAAGGTAGTGGGGAGCAGGACAGTGCAGCCTTGTTCCAGGTGGAATGTGTCACAGGTTTGGTCATCGGAGAGACTTTACAATCAGGATGGCAAAATGAGATAGTTTCTCTTCTTTTTTGGCCCTGCTGTGCCACTCTGTCAACTCAAAGTGGAGAATGTGTGACTGGGACAGTCAGTGCCCAGGAAAAGCAGCTTCAGGTGTCCAGTCTGCCACATGCCAGCATTTGTAGAAGTGGGGGGGACCTGGCTGGTAGACTGGGGGTGTCTGATGAATTTCAAACTAATTTGAAACTAATTAGCATTCTGTGAGCACAGCAAGTACTTCAGACTGTTGGGTGAGTGAGGCTGCAACATGGAACAGGAGCTCTACTCTGACACCATGAGCCCTGGATTTCTGGGAAGTGGGAGAGGCTGTGCCTGTTTGGAGCCTGTCTGGTGGCTGTGCCCGTCTCCCAGCAGGGCTGTTGGCTGAGGTACAGCCACTGTGCCCACGTGCTGGGGCTGAGGGGCTGCTGCTGAGCAGGGGCTGCGGGCAGCGAGTGCAGGGAGCCTCACTCCTCCCTGTACAAAGAGCTGAAGGGCAGTTTGTTAATTTGGAGGCTGGGAAGAAAATGCCAGACGTGATGAGAAGCAGCTTTTGAAGAGGTTGCTCCAAGAAGGCTTGTGCAGCACTGTCACCATTGAACAGGATTGGAGCACCCACAGACTAAAAAGAATGAGAAGGGGATGCTGAGGTCTCCTTTTTTGTCTTGGAGAGCAGAGGGGCTTCTGCCTTTTCCTAGAATCAGTGAATGGTTTGGGTTGGAAGGGACCTTAAAGCTCATCCCATTCCCCCCCTGCCATGGGCAGGGACACCTTCCACTAGACCAGGTTGCTCCAAGCCCTGTCCAACCTGGCTTTGGACACTTCCAGGGATGGGGCAGCCACAGCCTCTCTGGGCAACCTGTGCCAGGGCCTCACCCTCCTCACAGGGAAGAATTTCTTCCTAATATCTAACTTAAATTTGCCCTTTCAGTTTGAACATATTCCACTTTGTCCTGTCACTCCAGTTCCTGATGCCCAGTCCCTCTCCATCTCCCTTGTACCCCCTTCAGATCCTGGAAGGTGCTGTGAGGTCTCCACACAATCTTTTCTTCTTCAGACTGAACAGCCCCAGCTCTCCCAGCCTGTCTCCACAGGGGAGGTGCTCCAGTCCCCTTCTCAACTTTGTGTCCCTCCTCTGGATTTGCTCCAACAGCCTTTCTCCTTTCCTGCTGGGCCCCCACATCAAAGACAGGAGCCTGTTCCTGGCCCTTTGTGTGGCATCGAAAGAGCAGAGCAGACTCCCAGGTGTGACTCATTCCCTCCTGTTCTGTGCAGCACGAGGGGATTATTTATAGGCTCCTGCGACATGGAACTGAGGCATCCAGGCACGAAGGGCTCATTGGTCCCTTCTGGCTCCTTAATGCTGCCCTTTCCTGGCTGCTGGTGTCTCCTCTCCTGCTCTGGCTGCAGTTCCTCTCACATTTGAATGGTACGTGCACCTTCCTCAGGGTTGTGGCTCTCCAGGAGCCTGGTGAACTTATAAATAACCTCTTTCCCTGCCAAGCAGAGCATGCTGCAAGCCTGGCTCTGGCTGCCAGAGCTGCCCTTTTCCCTGGAGAGGGCTGCCTTCCTCACAGAGCCCTCCCCACCCTCTGTGTGGCCAGTGTACTGCAAATCCCTTCGGGTGGAACCAGTGGTGTGGCAGGAAAGGGCAGCAGCCCCCAGCCACCCCATTCTCCTGCGAGGGAGGGTTTGGAGCAGACAAACACGAGTTGGCACCTGTCAGTCCAGGCTGCCCTGGGAGGCTGATGGAGAACTGGGAGCAGGGCTGGAGGCTGGTGTGAGCCGAGGGTTTGGTGTCCACATCAATGCTGAGTCTGCTCAACCAGAGGGGTTTGAATCACACCAGTGCTCTGGGGAACTCAGAAATACCTTTAGATGTCTTTTGCCAGGAATCAAAGCTCCCACTTTACCTGGGCATAGCTGCACAAAGCTTCTGCATCACACGGCTCTGCTGCAGGTTTTATCCTGAGGGACGGGGAGAATCTCTTCGCAGTGTGTTTGGTGGTGACAGAAGTTATGGACTGAGCTCAAAAACTCGTGTTTTCAGGTTTAAAAAACCTACCATTATCTCTGGATTTAGCCTGGACAAGGTGCTCTTAGGGTGTGTGCTCCAGTCTCGGAGCCTCTGGGAGAGCACAGGGAGAGTTGTGGGTCTGTGTGATTTTCCAGTGCTTTGATCAGCCTGTTTAATCAGTCTGTGTTTGGCACTAGACATCCATCCAGAGCCCTCCCAAGGGGTTTGGGAAGCAGGTTGCCAGTGGAGCCTGTGTGTGTGTGCATGTATTTCTGTGGAGTCATTGCAACCTGCTGGTGCTGCCTGGAGTTTATCCCCAGGTTCTCTATTCCTTTCGGTTTTTCAGGAAAAATGTTTATGTGAACACTGAGATTTTTGGGGGAAAAATTGCCCCATTTCCTGTGCTGCTTTAGAAACTCTCAGTGTGCCTGAACTTTCTCCTTGCTTGGACCATCTGAGCACAGGGAATGAAATAGTCTGGTTCCAGCCATGCCCTCAGACTGGACTGAAGAGAAAACTTCAGGGAGTTGTTTGGTTTCTCCACAATCCACAAGAAACCTGAGAGGAAAGTGTCAGTCTGTGTGTGCACAGCATAGCAGTTACCTGATGAGGTGTGTTTTCCTGAAGGCCAGGAGGGAATGTCTCTGCTTTCAAATATATTGTCGGAGAAACTTTAGGAGGTTGTGGCTGTCCCATCCCTGGAAGTGTTCAAGTCCAGGTTGGATGGGGCTTGGTGCAGCCTGGACTAGTGGGAGGTGTCCTGATGCAAAGTCCCTCTCTGGCTTTCTTGAAGCCTCTTCAGATCCTGGAAGGTGCTGTGAGGTCTCCACACAACTTTCTCTTCTCTGGGCTGAACAGCCCCAGCTCTCCCAGCCTGTGTCCATGGGGAAGGTGCTCTAGTGAGGTCTGTGCTCTGTTGCAGCTGCCGTGGAATCCTGTGTCCTGCACGGCCTGAAGCGGAGGGCAGCCGGATTCCTGCGCAGCAACAAGATCGCAGCGCTGTTCATGAAGGTGGGGAAGAGCTTCCCTCTGGCAGAGGAGCTCTGCAAGAAGGTGCAAGACCTGGAGCAGCTCATTGAGAATGCGTAAGGCACTGGCATTGCTGTCAGTCCTCTGGTCACTTGTGTTTTGGGATGAGGGTGTAGTTTGGGTGTTGCTGGGATTGCAAGTCCAGCTTGAGCCTCAGCAAGGGTATTGCTCCTTTAGTGGAGCAGTGTCTTGCCCTGGGATTTTTCTGTCTTGAACAAAGGGGTTGCTTTCCTAGGAGACTGAGTTGTGCCTGTGGTTTAAGCAGGGGTGGGCAAGTCCTTATCCCTCAGCCCCTTCTCTTGTGCCTCAGGGACAGCTGAGTGTGTTGCTCCTGAACTGTCATGGTTTATGGGCCAGTTCACCAAGTCAACTGGAACCACGTTTGCTCTGCCTCAGTGTGCAGGGCTTGAACCTGCAGTAACTCAACTGCTGTTTGAGAGCAGCTCACTCATCCTTGGACAGGAACCAGGGAGATGGATGGAGCAGCTACCTGGGGCAGGAATTTTATGCTGTCCTAAGATAAGCTGCTCTGCCTGTGAACTGCTGTCCTCAGACACATGTGGACACATGTGTGGGCTGGAGGCCTCTGCTGAGGGAGGGGTTCATTTTGAGATGTCTTTATGGTGGGAAACTGATTTAGTAAGTCTGGTTCCAAATGCAAGTGTGGCCTTCTGGAGCAGGGGGTGGGATAGATGCAGGGAGCATCTCCAGAGCCCTTTCCCTCGCAGTTCCCTGGGCATCTGACCTTGTGCCCCATGAGGTGTGGGAGTGCCCTGGACTCCTTCAGAGCTCAAGGACGAGCCGGTGATGATGTTGTCTCTTGTCTTGCACCTCTAAAGGCGAAACCAAGTCCAGGGCATCCCGGAGAACGTGCGCAAGGTGCCGAAACTGCCCAACCTGTCTCCTCAGGCCATCAAGCACCTCTGGATCCGCACAGCCCTCTTCGAAAAGGTCTTGGATAAAATCGTGCACTACTTGGTAGAGAACAGCAGGTGAGTGCAGGCTCAGACCACCCATTCACCTGTCCCAGCAACACTGGGAGTGTTGCTGTCTGAGCTGTGTCCAAGTGGGTCAGAGAAGTCCCTGGATGGGACAGGCCACTTGTGTCACTCAGTGCCCATCATGGGGACTCTGATGGACACCCTGCTGCTGGTGGCCACTGTGCACTCCCTAAAATAAAGATAGGCCACACTTGCCCTGCTGGTGGTTGGGTTGTCAGAGACTGTGCTGTCCTTATCCTCTGGGATCTCTATGCTGAGGTGACCTGTCCTGGGGAAGATCTCCAATCTTGTGCAGGTTTTGTCAGGAGATGGTGATGTTTGCAATGTGCCGCAGGAAGTGTCTGTTCCACAGGGATTTCACAGCTAGAGAAACAGCCTGTTAAGGGCTTTTTGCCCTTTTCCCACCAAGGGATGATACAGAAAGAGAAAGGCATACCAATGTTTTAAAACCACTGTCTATAACTTTACAGTCCCATTTTGCAGCACTCCAGCTTTCCGATGTCTTTTATTTCTTCTAGTAAGTACTATGAGAAGGAGGCTCTCCTGATGGATCCTGTGGATGGGCCAATTCTTGCATCTTTACTGGGTAACACTTTCCTCTTACCCTGCTTGCTTTCCAACCCTGTCTGTGATCTGGGTGTGAAATGCAGTTGTTTTCTCTGTGGATCCGGGGGGTGACCACGGCCATCGGAACACCGATGGCTCCCTTTATGTTTGGGCTGTTCCTCTCTGCAGTGGGGCCCTGTGCACTGGAGTACACGAAGATGAAAACCGCTGACCACTTCTGGACAGACCCCTCGGCGGATGAGCTGGTCCAGCGGCACCGGATCCACAGCTCCCACTGCCGGCAGGACTCGCCCACCAAGCGCCCGGCGCTCTGCGTGAGTGTGGAAGGGGACAGCCCCTCGCTGGGCTCCTCCCAGAGCCGCAGCCACGGCTCCACGCTCCCTGCGTTTGAAAAGGGCTTTGGGGTCCTCTGACGAGGGAAGTCTTTGAGCCAGAAGTGCTGGGAGCACGGTCCATGGAGACTGCCAGGGCATGGGGGCATGGTGGGGTGTGTGCCCCTTGGGAACATCGTGCATGAACGATAAGCAAGGGCAGCTGGAGTCTGCAATGTTTATTGCAAATAAAGCACACTCCTGGGGCTTTTCTAAGTACAGAAATTATCTTGGCCAGAGCCAGGAATCCTCTTAGAGGACTCTGAGGGAAAGAGTTCTGGTAGTGACTTAAGTGTGTAAGTGAGGAGGAAATGAGCTTCAAGAGGGCTTTTGGAAAGCCAGAGGTGTGTGTGCTCGCCTCACATTTGTGGATGGCTCTCTTCCAGATTCAGAAAAGACATTCCAGTGGCAGCATGGATGATCGGCCCTCACTGTCTGCCAGGGACTATGTGGAGTCACTGCACCAGAATTCCCGTGCCACGCTCCTCTACGGCAAGAACAATGTCCTGGTGCAGCCGGTGAGTTCCTGCTGGGGCATCTGGGCTTGAAAATGCTGCTCTGCCCCTCAACAGCTCATTCTACCCCAAATTGCTCTTCGATGGAGGAAAGCACAGGCTCATTTTTGATCTGGGAAGGCAGGGAATGGACTGTGTTTGTGGAGTTCCTGGTGATACGGATACTCCCAGTGGAATGGGAGAGCTCCGCTCTGGTCTGAGTAGAAGCAGGCTCCTCTCCCTGCCCACTCTTTACCATAAAACTCCTCCTGTCCTATCCTACTTCTTGTAGTCAAATAAATGAAGTGCAAACTGCTTTTAGCTGGAGCTGTTAAGTTTTCCTTGCTGGGCAGCTACTCTCAGCCCTATCCCAAGCTGGGGAGGTGTCCTGGCATTCTGCCAGGAGGGTTTTCAGGGCCACAGTGGGTTTCTCACTGTGGGTGAGTGAGTGGGCTCAGGGCAGCAGGCAGGGCTATGTGAGGGGCCAGAACTGGTTCCAAGGTTCAACCTCGGGCAGCCTGGGGTGGTGCTTCATGTGCCTGGCATTTTCCAGCTCACTCTGTCCCTGTGTTTCTCCCCTCAAGCGAGATGACATGGAGGCAATCCCGGGATATCTGTCCCTTCACCAGACTGCTGACATCATGGCACTGAAGTGGACCCCGAACCAGCTGATGAACGGCTCTGTGGGGGACCTGGACTATGAGAAGAGGTGACTGGAGCAGAGGGGGTGCAGATGTTCCCCAGGGTCAGAGTTTGGATCTGGTGTCCAAACCAGCAGTGTTTTCCTGGTGACTGCAAACCAAAACCATCCTCCTCAAGTCTGTAATGGGAAGGGATGGGGAAGGAGGCCTGGGGAGGGTGAAGGGAGATGGAGTGAGATGCTGAGCTACTGCCCATCTCTGCTGGGAAGTGCTCAGTGAGGGAGCTGGGGCTTGTTCCAACACACACAAAGTGGTTTTCCTTTATTGCCCTCGGAGATTTTTCAGGGGAATGCCCTCAGTGGTCTCAGGTTTATCCTGGTTATTGTAATCTGGGAAGATCAGGAGCTCATAAACAGGGAAGAGAATCTGCAGAGAGGGAATGTGAGCAGTTCCCAGAGGATCAGACCTTGGTTACAGTGTGTGCCATTTTCTGGTGTTCCTACGTGCAGGTATTCAGAGTCCCTTGGATTTATTGGAGTCCCTGGAGCTTGTTCCTCCGGAGGCCCTGAGGTCTGCTTAGTTTGCTTGGCAGGCTGTGTGGCCAGGCCCTTTTCCCTGGCATTGCCTGATGGACTGCTGGTGTTTCCCCAACAGCTGCAATCCTTTCACAGGCTGGATCATGCCAGGTCCTAATTTGCCTTAGAAACAAAATCCCTTCCCAGCAGTTCCAGTAAAGTGGGAGTGTTTAGAACACTGATGCTTTGACCTAGAGATCTTCTTCAGCAGAACTTGGTCTCAGCTTTGTTCATTCTCAATTGTAGTTTTTTTGGGTTTTGTTTACCTCTGTTCTTTTCATCTTCCCTTTCCTACTGGCCCCTGGGCCATTCAGTTGTGCCTGGTACCCTCCCCCTAAAATGCTATTTTCATCTCTACACTCCTTTTCTGAGTTCTTGACTTGGGCATCAGCCTAAGTTCTAAAACTTCCCAGTGTCAAGACGTGACCAAGGAAGAGAGGAGGCAGATGGCACAGTAAGTATGACTGTACAGGGAGTGACTCTTGCACCCCTTCTGTCCTTCACTGCATTCACAAGCCATTTTTAATGTTACTTAAGTGCTATTTTTGTGAAGTGGCAGATGACGCTGCTCCGGATCTGGAAGTTTGCTTTGTTGCACAGAAGTAGGATGTGATGGAGTGCTGACACTCTCAGAGAGCAGTGCTGGGCTCTCCACAGGAATGAAACCCTGGAGACATCCCCTTCCCTGGCTTCCTCCTGGCCCTCCCTGTCCCTCTGCCCTGTCTGGTGGCCACCAGCAATCCAGCATGTTCTAGATTTTCTCAGAGCCCTGGGGGTGCCTTTGCTGAGGCAGTTCTTGAACAGAAGCAACTGAGACCAAATCTATTGTCAGCTCTGAAAGAACCCCCACCAGTTGTGAGGGTTTATTTCCCCTCCCTGGGGGCAGGAGCTCTGCAGAGCAGCAGCCCAGGCTTGGACAGCACTGCATGTTCCCTTGGGGCTCCAGGGCTGCTCCTGATGGATTCTTGGGGTTCCCCTAGCACTGCAGCAGGGTGGGGAGTCCTTGGGGTGCCCAGAGGGAGTGCTCAGCTCTGCAGGGCTCCACATCACTCCCTGCAATTGCAAGGATTCATGGGCACGTTGTCTGTGTTTGGGAATGGTGTGAGGGTACAGAAACCACCTGAGGCAGGTGGGACTGGACTTGCCCTGGCTGAGCTGAGCTGGCAGGGACAGTTACTGGTTCTGGAGGGATGTTGTCACTCTCCAGGCTGGTGTCACTGCTCTGGGACCTCCTCCTTTCCGTGACTTCCCCTGTCACCAGGGTATCTGGAGGCAGGATCTGGAGCTGATGTGGGCAGAAGCAGAGCCTCTCACATCCCTAAGGCTCATGGCTTCCCTGTCTCTGTTCCAGTGTGTACTGGGACTATGCCATGACCATTCGCCTGGAGGAGATCGTTTATCTGCACTGTCACCAGCAAGGTAAGGCCAGAGCAGGGGCTGCTGGAGGTTGTGGCACCCTGACACCCTGATTCCTTACCTCTGGGGAGTGCCCACAGCTTGGATTTGGCTCCAGGGCAGATGTCCAGAGCTCTGAGTGGTCACTGTGATATAAATGCTTCCAGGAAAACCTTTCCACCACCTCCTGGCTGTAGTGCTTGGCTGGGAGTGCTCCTTGCAGAGCAGGGCACTCTGGTTTCCAAGCGTGTGATCCCAGCAAACTTTCTCCAGGGCCCCAGACTTGTTTGGATTCTTCTCCAAGTCCATTACAAGGAAGAAAGTCCTTTTTTTTTTTTTCCAAGCTAGAAAGACAATTCCCTGAGCTTTCCTGCCCTGTGCCTTTCGGACTGGTGCTCTTTCCCTTGCTGATGTCTCTTCTCCTCCCTGCTGTCACTGTTGCCAATAGTAGACAGTGGTGGGACGGTGGTCCTGGTGAGCCAGGACGGGATCCAGAGGCCGCCGCTGCGGTTCCCCCGAGGAGGGCACTTGCTGCAGTTCCTGTCCTGCCTGGAGAACGGCCTCCTGCCCCATGGGCAGCTGGACCCACCCCTCTGGTCACAGCGGGGAAAGGTGGGTACTCTGAAACTGTTTCCTGGGGTTCCTCCTGGTGTTCCCATGTGGAGTGTCCGAAGTGGAGCTGCTGGGGAGAACCCTCTGCCTGGCATTAGTGGCTTCTGTGTTTTAAGTAATCCCCTTCCCAAAATTAAAAATATGGTGGTTTGTTTTAGCTCAAGGCCTTGACCAGCTAAACAGACCCATTGGAAAAACTCAGGGGGCTGGTGTGGGAGGGCTGCCCACGGGGCAGGGAGGGTTGGGTTCTCATGGGTTGTACATACCCTGTGCTCAACAGGGTTATAGATCCACCCTGTAATGGGAGGCTTAATCCAAAGGCTGCTCCAGCCCAGGGAATGTGCAAAGTCATCCAGGCTGGCAGGGCACGTGCTGTGGTGGGGCAGGAGCTCAGGAAGTGAGTGGTCGAGTGTGGGGCAGCTTGTGAAAGGCTGGTTTTGTTCCCCCAGGGCAAAGTGTTTCCCAAGCTGAGGAAGCGAAGCCCCCAGGGCTCCTCCGAGTCTGCATCCGACAAGGAGGATGACGAAGCCACAGATTATGTGTTCAGGATAATCTACCCCGGGACACAGGCTGAGTTTGGTGAGTGCAGGGCAGAGTTTTGGGGGGTTCTCATGGGGTGTATGAGCTGCTGGGACACGGCACTGATGGGCACATGGCAAACCAGGAGGTGATTCCAGAGAAAGAGCTTTGGTTGTGTCAGTGCTGCCTGTTCAATGTCATCATCCCTTCCTGGGAGGATGGAGAGGCCCTGGCACAGGTTGCCCAGAGAAGCTGTGGCTACCCCATTCCTGGAGGTGTTCAAGGCCAGGTTGGATGAGGCTTGGAGCAACCTGGGATAGTGGAAGGTGTCCCTGCCCATGGCAGGGATTGGAATGAGATGAGCTTTAAGGTCCCTCCCAACCCAAACCATTCCAGGATTTTATCTATGGATTTTTGTTTCAACCTTCTGCTTGCTGTTGAGTCCTTTGTTTCTGCAGCTGCACAACAGCTACAACAGCTTTAATGGACATTAAAAAAGCCTCTTACACATAACATGAATAGGAATATTCACTTTGGTCACTTGGGGGTCACTTTCCACCATCACAAGCCCCCAGAGCTGATTCTTCTCTTGCTGTCCCAGGCCAGCTCAACCAGTGATGCATTAAATCCAGTGATGTTCCTTCAGTGTGGCTTCTGCAGCACAAAGGGGAGGTCACAGCACCCTTCTCCCATGTGTCTTCAGTCCCTGACTCATAGGGCAAGGGAGGGGATGCTGCTGGATGCACCAAACCAGAAATGTCTCTTAATGTCTGGTGGTGAGTGATTTGAGCTTGGCTGAGATATCTTTACATTCATCCTCACTCTTCTGTGAGATACCAAGAACCTATTTCTGACCTCTGGGGTCATCATAGGTGACTTTATAAGGGGGAAAACCCACCAGTTTTAGATAGAAGACTTGTGGAGAGTTTTTTAAAAAGCTGTGAAATGTGATCAAAACCTTGTGCCTGTATTTTTGAGGCTGTAAGGGGGAAATCACATCCCCTGTGACTCCTCCATAACATCAGTTAAGGTTATACTTGGTTCTCCCTGCCTTTAGCTGACTAACACAATTCAGTGAGTCAGATAAAAATCTGATTGAAGCTAAAACAGCAGATAGAGATGCTCCTTTCTGTGGCTGTCTTTTGATCTACCCCTTAAAATTCCATGCTGGGGGCCACATTTGCCATGAAATGAATTGCTGCCATCTCCTCAGCTGGCGTCATTGCATCCTGTGCCGTTCCTGTGGACCTTCCCAGAGGGGGGTGGAACTGCATCATTCTCTCTTGTCTGCAGATTCTTCCTTTCTACCCTTTCATTTGTGCCCTTGTCCTCTCTCTGTGTCTCTAGTTGCCATTAATGGTACTTTTCACCCATTCCGTGCACCTGTGATCTCTGTGAGTGCTGGGAGAGGGAAGATGACGAGGACTCCAACTGCAAGCAGTATGGTGGTGATCCCTAAACGGTGTCTGAGTCTCCTCATCACGTCCCGACCTCCCTGTGCTGCTCTGGGGACCTGCCAGCACCAGTGTAATGGGACTGTTGTGGTTGGTTGTGTCTGGCGTTCAGCTCACCTGTGTTGTCACTTGACAGGTCCTGCAGAGGTGTCCCTGTCCCTGCTGACCATCACTGACCCATCAGCTCAGTGGGAAGGGAAAGGAAGGGGCCTTTATAGAAATATTTCAACATTTTTCCTTGCCGGTACCAGCTGTTCAATACCACAAGCAGGGAGAGTCAGTGAGACCAAAGGTGCGAGGAAACCCTCTCATGGCCAGAAGATGGAATTTCTACCATGATTTAATTTCCAAGGAGGAGTAAATAGGGTTATTCTCCATCTCCTGGCCAGTGTGTGGACAGTACCTGAGCAGGACACAAGGCTGTTGCAGTAGCACTTCAAGTTTAAGCAGGATTTAGCAAGTGACAATATGCAGAGCTCCTGCTGTCTCTCTCAACCTCTTCATCCATGTCTTCATCTCCTGTCTTGTGATTTTGGTGCTCCCTTCTTTCCCTGAATCTTGGATGGGATCCTAGTGTTTGAGAGGTGGGGGCTTTTCCCTGACAGTGATCAGCTCTTCCTGGGACAGCAGTTGACTTCAATCCTGTTTTTTCTCATCTGTTTCAATCTGTTGCAGCCCCTTCTCTGGAGTCTCTGCGTTGGGTGTTGGGTTTCTGCCTTGGTCAGCACAAAGCAGTTTAAGACCAGCTTTCTGAATGAGCTTGTTAATTAGCAGATGGTTCTCTCATCAATGCTCTTTGTTCCCTTTCCTTTCTCCTGAGCTCACCAGTGCTGGTGCTGTGGTTCCCTGCAGTGGGTTCTGCCTGGTCGCTGGAGCCTCCTTGGGAAGAGTGGGATGCTGCCTTTGCTTATCAAAGCTCTCTGTTGACCCCCTGTGTGTCCCAGGCTCCAGGGGCAGTGCCAGGCGGTCCCTGATGCTCCTCTCCACTCCCGCAGTGCCCCAGGACCTGATGGATGGGCCAGGGGCTGTCCTGCCCCCCATGTGGCAGCCCAGCACCCGCAAGTCCTCCTGCTCCTCCTGCTCCCAGAGCGGCTCCTCGGACGGGGGCCCAGCCAACGGCTGCAGCCACGAGAGGTACGAGGAGCTGCTGCTCCCGTGGGACACGTGGGCATGGCAAAGCCAGGGCATCTGGGACATCTCAGCTGCTCTGTGGCCGTATCCTGGCAGCAGGAATTGCTGCTCTGAGGCTGAGCAGGGTCCTGTGCTGCATCTCCGCAGGCACAGCTGGATCAGTCAGATCAAAGCCAGGCTGAGGGGATGCACAGGAGCATTTCCTCTCCTCACATCCCCTGTGTTTTTGTTGGCAGAGCTCCACTGAAGCTCCTGTGTGACAACATGAAGTACCAAATCCTCTCCCGGGCCTTCTATGGCTGTGAGTACCTGTCACATTCCTACTGCCATGAGATGTGTGATGGGTGAGGGATAAGGCTATGGGCCCCAGGCTGGGAGTGCTGCTGAGCCAGCTGCCAGTGGGCAGGGGTGTTGGGACCAGTCTTTGCATGTCCTCAGGATGGGGAGCAAACACATGGACTCTGATCCTTGGACTTGAGCCCAGTGAGCAGCAGCACTGGTGGTCCCGTCCTGGTAGACTCCCTGCTTTGGGATGTGGCTTCAGAGGATCTCCCTCAAAGAACAGACTCCTTAGAACTTTCTCCTGCTCTTCACCCTCATGGCTCCCTGAAGTCCAAGGATGAATGTTTGATTTTCTCTGCTGCAGGGCTGGCCTATTGCAGACACCTGTCCACGGTGAGGACCCACCTGTCTGCGCTGGTGAACCACAATATCGTGTCCTCTGATGTCCCCTGCAGTGCCAGCTCGGGGCTGACTGTGGACATCTGGCAGAGATACCTGCAGGACAGCACGGTAGAGCCAGGGCTCTGGGGACACACCAGCTCTGGTGCACTCGGGGTGTCCCGGGTGGTTGTAGCACGATGAGGTCAAGCAAATTGAGAAGTTCCTCTAAGAGGGAAGTCAGCCAACCTGTCCCAGGCTGCACAGAGCCAGGGCTCCTAATCCTTGGCATGTGGGAGCTGGGGAATGAATGCTGCTCTCCTAGACTTGCTTCTGTTCAGAGCCCACCTGGGCAGTGTCTGTCACTTGATTACTGTGGCCTTGAGGGGGGGTCTGCTGTGCTGCCAGGCTCAGAGGCACAGCAGTGACCCTCGGTGACCTTGATGGGGCAGTTTCTGGTGTGATGAGCCAAAATGTCCACCCACAGCAGCCTCTGGCTCTACCTGAGCCCAGGCAGGGATCTGAGGGATCATCTGCAGTGGATGGGCAGTGGGTTTGGGGGTAGTCGGGGTCTGGGCAGTGTTCCAGGTACTGAAAGGTGGCATGGCTGGGCCTTACACCCAATGGGCCATGTCCTGGCTGTGTCTGTGCTCTGACTGAGCTCTTCCCACAGAGTTACGAGGACCAGGAGTTGCTGCGGCTGATCTACTATGGCGGGATCCAGCATGAGATCAGGAAGGCCGTCTGGCCCTTCCTGCTGGGCCATTACCAATTTGGGATGACGGAGGCGGAAAGAAAGGAGGTTGGTGTGGGTGTGCTGCCAGCTCAGCAGTGTGGCATTGATGTGCCCTGGATACTGCACAGCTTGAAGGGTCTGTTTGCAGAGCCCACTGGGCATCGTGTCCACTCTGGACTGGGCTGTAGGTAGGAGCGGGAGAAAGACTCCCGCAGGAATTGACAGGAATTGACAGGATCAAGCTTGACGCTACCCTGTGCAGCTGCTGGTTCCTCATGTTCAGTGCTCTGCACACCTCTGGAAAGCAGGGAGGAGATGGACGGGCATTTCCCATACTAATTTTGGCCAGGTTTTGTGGGTCAGGCACTGTGCAGCAGATGGGTGACTATATCCCATCCAGCCATAGTAAACACGAGTGTTTGCTCCTCTGTGCAAGGCTTGGGGGTTCAGAAGGGACTGGGTTTGGGCTCTCCAGGGACAGCCATTCCAAGCCCCTGTGTCCCCCCACGCTGCAGGCTGACGAGCAGACCCGTGCCTGCTACGAGCACACGATGGCAGAGTGGCTGGGCTGCGAGGCCATCGTCCGGCAGCGCGAGAAGGAGTCACACGCGGCCGCGCTGGCCAAGTGCTCCTCGGGGGCCAGCCTGGACTCCCACATCCAGAGGATGATGCACAGGGACTCGACCATCAGCAACGAGGTGAGGCTCTGGGGGCTCGGGGGGGGCTGTGTCCACCCAGCCTCCCTGCTGGAGAGGGCAGGGACTCCTGGCAGAGGGCAGTGGGGACCCTGTAACTCATTTGTGGGGCCACGTGGCCGAATCCAGACACTCTCACCAGTCCTGTGAGATATTCCTTGTAGGTATTCTGGAGAATGAGGTACTCATTACGTGATGCATTCCTGGTGCACATCAGGTTTAGCTCCATGGAAGACTGTTGAAGTAGGGGCAGGGAAGACCATGCTGCTGGCACTGAGGGGCTGTGAAACAGGGCAGTGGGCTTACTGGCTCCCTTTTCCATCAGCTGCTCAGCACAGAGGAACCTCACTATACCCTTGGTACACAGTGCCATCGTGGGACAGAGCTGGGAACACCCAGCTCTGTGGGACTGGCTTTTAGGAGTTAGATCCACAGCCCAAACCAAAGGGTGTGGAGGGAAAAGCCTGTTAAAGGAAAGGCAGTCCTGGGAATAGCGGCCAGGGAATGTTTCTGTGAGAGTTTTGTCCTTGGAGGAGCAGAGCCCAGCACGGCAGAGCACGTGGTGCTGGGTTGCATGACCTCAGGCTGCCACACTGGGGGCCGGGGGAGGCCCAAATGAGCAGGACCTGGGAGCTGAGCGCTGGAGATTTGATCTGGTTCCTGCTGGGAAGTTTGTGTGGGTGCTTTGGGAAAGAGATGAGCTCAGCTCCAATCCTGCAGGCTACATGTATGTACAGAGAGGGAGAGAAGCAGGGAAGGCAGGTCTGAACCAGGAGCTGTTTGGAACTGAATGATGCAGCTCTTAGAGGGGCTGAGCAGAGCTGGGCTACACTGTCGGCATGGCTGTAACTCCAGGAATCATCCCCCTCCCCTCAGCATCTCCACCGTGGTTCTTCTGGGTACAGGCACGGGGAGGGGAGCTGGCACAGTTAACACAGGCAAATGTTCACCCTTTTTCCATCTGAACCTGAAATTTCCTGTTTTAAGTGCTCCCATGGTAATGGAGGAAAGCTGTCGCCCTTCCTCTCTCCATCAGAGCCCTGCCCAGCAGACACCCACAATACAAGGGTGGAGACAACTCCTGCTGGTCTGAATGTGCTGTATTTTCTTAAAATCCTTTTGTTTGTGTGTGATGTCATTCCATGCTCTGCACATCTGCTCAGATAACGGGGAGGACTCACACTGATCGAGCGCTGGCAGCTCAGAGGGAATCCACAAGGCTGAGCATGGAGCTGGTGCTTGCAAAGCCCAGCCCTTCCCTCTGTGCTTCAGCTGGAAGCCAGAACAGGGTACTCGTGACTTTGAGAGGAGCTGCCTCCACTAAGTCTGGCTTAAAACATCAATATTTGTCCTTTAAGAAAAGGAAAAGAGCATGAATATGCTTGGAGGGGCTGTTTTATAGCCTGTGACTTCATCGTTTATGTAAACTGAGCTGGGCTGAGTCGCATTGCTGCCAAATTAGGACAGAGATTTGTAGAAATTTGCACTCCAGGGAGGCAGCGTGACCTCTCTGCAGGCCAGAGGAAAGTGGCTCCTTCCAGACCCAACATGCAGCTCTTGACAACTGCACTGGCCTGGGACTTTGGCTTTTGTCACCTTCCCCAGCAGTCGGTGACGGTGGCTGAGGCAGAGCACTCCTCTGGGTGACACACACGGCAGAGTCAATGTCATGGGAACGTCCTTCATGGGTCAAATAGGAGAATTTACTGGATGCATTTTCTGCTTGTTCTTCACCTGCAGAAATGCCACCTCTACTTGAGCTCCCCCACCCAGACCCTGTGCTCCCTGCTTTCTCACTGCCCTTTTCCCTCTCCCTTGCAGTCCTCCCAGAGCTGCAGCTCTGGCCGACAGAACCACGCCCGGCTGCAGAGTGACTCCAGCTCCAGCACCCAGGTGAGCTGCAGCACCTTGTCCCCTCCTTTTCTTGTCCTCACAGTTCTGCCCTGGCTTGGTCTGACTCCTCAGCCATAACCATGGGGATCTCTGGCAAACAGAACTGGTGTTGGTGGAGGTAAATGAGTCCCCAGCCTGCTTTGGAGCCACTAAGGTCAGAACTGTGCTCCGCTTGTGGTGTTGAATATTCACCTGCCTGCTCTGCCCCATGGCTGTCATGCTTGAGGGCCTGTGGCTGCTCCCTCTGTTAGTGCCTAGGTGTTTAACACCTGTTTAAATCACCTTCTGCCCAGTGTATAATGCCAAGCAAAGCATAGCCCTTCAGAGCAGGGATTTGTGGGTTTGGAGTTGTGCAAATGACCAAATGCTGGCTCAAATCCAAGGAGAGGAAGCTAAAGGGTAATTTTCCTCTCCCTCCACTGTTGGGAACATGGGCTCTATGAGTACACAGCTCTTGGGAATATAGGCACTATGTCCCCAGCAGTTTGCTGAATTCCCATGATGCTCCCCTGCATGTCTCTGCTCACACTTTGCAGGTGTTTGAATCTGTGGATGAAGTGGAACAGACTGAAGTAGATGCTCAGCTGGAAGATGGCAAACAAAGCAAGGTCCCCAATGGGACAGTTCCCAATGGCACTTGTTCCCCTGATTCTGGCCACCCCTCTTCCCAAAACTTCTCCATCACATCAGGGTTCTCAGAGCGCAGCTTCAGCAACGAGGACAGTGCCCTGGAAACCAATAAATCCTCGTCCAGCTCCCAGGGAAAGGCTGGTGGGTCTGATGTGCCAGCCTCAGTGGACACGGATGGTGTCCAGCAGGAGAAACTGCAGGGCCAAGACAGCCTGGAAGGTGAATTTCCCAGCGTTGGAAGTGTGGACTTTGTTCCCGTGGGTGAGGGCCCGGCGGGGGCCCTGTGTGACACCGTGGCCCTGACTGTGGTGGAGAGCTGGGCAGACAGTGAGGCTGAGAAGCAGAGCTTGGTGGAGAGTGAGGACAACCTCTCTGAGGAGCCAGAAATGGAGAGTCTGTACCCACAGCTGGATTCCCTGGCTGTGGCTGTGACTGATCTGACCAACAGTGAAACATCTGCTCTCTCCTCCACGGGTGTCACCTACTCTGTAAGTATGGACCTGTTCAGGTGGGTTTCTTCCTGGTTGCTTCGCTATTTCACAGAACCACAGAATCCCAGAATAGTTGGGGTGGGAAGGGACCTCTGAAGATCATCCAGTCCAATCCCCCTGCCGAGGCAGGGTCCCCTGGAGCAGGTGACAGGAATGTGTCCAGGTGGGTTAGGAATGTCTCCAGAGAGGGAGATTCCATGCCCTTCCTGGACAGCTGTTCCAGGGTTCTGCCACCCTCCATGGAAAGAAGTTCTTCCTCATGTTGAGGTAGAACTTTTCCTGTTTAGTTTATGGCCATTGCTCCTTGTGCTGTCACTGGACACCACTGAACAGAGTCTGGCACCATCGTCTGACACCCCTTGGAGATATTCGTATGGATTGATGGGATCCCATCTCAGTCTTCTCTTCTCCAGACTAACCAGGCCCAGCTCCCCAGTCTCTCCTCATCAGAGAGATGCACCAGACCCCTGTGGTCTCCACTGGACCCTCTCCAGTAGTTCCTTGTCCTTCCTCAGCTGTGAAGATCAGAATTGAACACAACACTCCAGATGTGGCCTCACCAGGGCCAAGTAGAGGGGCCGGACTGACCTGCATTTGCCCCGTGCTGATCCCATAGTTGGGTGTAGAGGGGCTCCCACTTCCCACCCAAACTCTGCCCTGTCGCTCCCTTGCCCTTGCAATCCTTTTTTTATTTGAGAGCAAATCAACTTTGCTCTTGTTTTGGGCAGCCAGAGCTGCTGGACATGTACACAGTGAACCTGCACCGCATCGAGAAGGACGTGCAGCGCTGTGACCGCAACTACTGGTACTTCACCCCGGCCAACCTGGAGAAGCTCCGCAATGTCATGTGCAGGTGGGAGCTGGGGGGGTGAAGGGGCTTCCTGGAATTCACCTTGGCACTGGAGCCCTGAACTTTGCTCTGGCTACCGAGTTTTACCTCCTTGACTTCTGCTCCCAAATCCCCTCATCATCCCAGCACCAGGGCTGCTGCTCCAAGAACACAGAGGTTCCCAGACCAAGGTGTCCCATGCTTAGAGGTGTCCAGCTGTCCCTTGACTGCCATGTGCTGGGTTTTTTGGCCAAGGTAGAGGCTGCCTGAGCTGCCTGCACCCACTGCACTGGATTTAGCCTACCTGCTCTCTGGAATATGCCTGGAAAAGGCTTTAACAAGGATCAGCTCACAGAGCCATAGTGCTAATGAGGAAGTACCTGAAGTGCTGGAATGGTTATTGCCTACCCAAAACCCCAGGAGAGAGCCAGACATGGGTCCTTTTTTGAGTGTCTTTGCTGAGTCCCTGTGACTCAGAGCTGGCTGAGTGACACTCACCAACTCAGACCCACTCCAGCTCAGCCTCTGCCTCACGGGCAGCAAAGGATAAAATATTATTACTCATCCTGCAAACATGAGGAGAAGCTGCTGTTCCATCAGCGCTGTCACTTCATCTGACAGCCAAAGCTGGAGATCTCTGCTGAGATTAGAACTTCAGTACAGCAGATTTTGGAAAACCAGTGGGCAGGCTGGAAAAGATCGTTCGCTTGTGCCAGCAGCAGATCCAAGCCCTTTCTGAACACATTTTGACTTGCTACCAAATAAGGGAAGATATCCCTGCAGGGCTGGCTGCTTCCTGGGACACTGGGAATGGGAAGGCAAGGCAGGCAGTATTATGCACGGAGAATCAAGAAATAAATTAACAAATTCCATCAGTCTCTGTCTTTTAACCAATGACCCTACTGTGCTGCGCTTTCCAATTTTGCTTTTCCCTGCACTGATTTTTCCATGCAATGGCCATGGCACAGCCCTGAATAGACAGTCTAGGACATAGCCATGGCAGGGTGTCAATCCAGGACTGTGCCATGCATGCCTGACTTGGAATCTAATAATTTACAGCACAAGGATAACAGAATAAACAGGTGGGATTTCCCCCCTCATCCCAGGAAGGGAGGCAGGGCACAGGCAAAGGAGGTACCAGGCAGTGGCACTTGGTTACCTCTCCTGCTTTCTCACACAGCTACATCTGGCAGCACATTGAGATTGGCTACGTGCAGGGGATGTGTGACCTGCTGGCCCCTCTCCTGGTCATCCTGGATGATGGTGAGTGAGTGGCTCTGCTTTCCCTGTCCCTTTGTGGGATCATGTGGGGTAATCTGCCATGCTTGTGGTGGCTCTTTGCATAGAGGGTCCCATGCTTAGAGGTGGGGAGCAGGATCCCCTTTGTCCTTGGTGCTGTCTGGCTCCCAGGAGCCCAACTTGGGGACAGGGATGTTCCTGCTGCAGGTGGCTGTGGGAGCAGGTGCAGCAGAGCCTGTGCAGCCCAGCAGTGGTGTCTCTCCTCCCTGCACAGAGGCTCTGGCTTTCAGCTGTTTCACTGAGCTGATGAAGAGGATGAATCAGAATTTCCCCCATGGAGGAGCCATGGACACCCACTTTGCCAACATGAGGTCGCTTATCCAGGTAAGGGGTCCTGACATGTGGACAGTGGCTTCTCACACCCGAGGGGGAAAGCTGGTGGTGGGATGGGGGTCTTGGAGGGGCTGAGAGGGTTTCAGTGGTGGGAAGCAGGAGGGGAGAGCAGGGGCTCTAAAGACAGCCTGGAGTAATGTGTGCCAGGAAAGGTGGAGCTGGTGCAGTAGGAAAGCAGTGGGAGCAGAGGGAAGCAGGCAGAAGGATGGCTGTGGCCTCCTGTGTGTACTGCTGAGTTTCCTTTTGCTTTTCTTGACAGATTCTGGACTCTGAGCTCTTTGAGTTGATGCACCAGAATGGGGATTACACTCATTTCTACTTCTGCTACCGATGGTTTCTCCTGGACTTCAAGAGAGGTGTGTGCTGAGACCACCCAGGCTGGGGGTGGGCAGGGTCTGCCAGGCTTCTAGGCTTCTCAGCACACTCTGCAACTTAGTAAATTCCTTTTCACTTTTCCCTGGCTTGTGTGGGGCTGAGTGTTCCGTCTAGATGCAGAACCTGTTTTTCCAGAGCTGCTGCTGAGCCTCACCAGGAGTGTGTCCTGAGGCCTGTGCCACCTGCTGCAGGCCAGAATGTGTCTTCCTACAGGTGACTGACTTATTGCTTCCAGCTGGAACGGGTTCATGTGGGAAGAAGCCTCCCAGCGTGTCTCCCCAGCGCTGCTGTGAGCTCTGTGAGTCAGGATGGTGTGAAGCCATGGCTGGTGTGGTAAGTGCTGGGCTGTTCTGTTCTCAGAGCTGGTGTACGACGACGTGTTTGCCGTCTGGGAGACCATCTGGGCCGCCGCGCACGTCTCCTCTGCTCACTACGTGCTCTTCATAGCCCTGGCCCTGGTGGAAATGTACCGGGACATCATCCTGGAGAACAACATGGATTTCACAGACATCATCAAGTTTTTCAACGGTACAGCTTGTGTTCTGTCAGGCTGAATCTGTGGCAGCTGCTCAGATGTGTGCAGCACATGGCTGGGTGTAGGCAGTCATGTCTGGGCTTTGCTGTAAATGTTTAACACACACAGAGCAGTGTGTGGTTGTGGAACACGGTGGTAGAGCCCTCATGCCCCTAAACAGTTGGGCTCTGAGGGGTCTGGTGGTGCTGGGGGAATCCCCATGCCATCCTCAGCCCTGGCCCACCTGGACATGTTGAAGGGAGCTGAGAATGGAGGTTATGCTTCCTGCTGGCTATCACCATCCTGAGGAGCTCTCCAGAGCCAAGTGTCTCTGTGATGGATGGTGTTGGGAATGTGGGCAGGAGCTCACAGCTTCAGCTCTCACCTGGGGCTCAGATGAGGAGCTGTGGGGCTGGGCCTGCTCAACTCTGACCTCTCTGGGTTCCTCTGTCTGTGTTCCAGAAATGGCCGAGCGACACAACACCAAGCAGATCCTGAAGCTGGCTCGGGACCTTGTCTATAAAGTACAGACTCTGATTGAGAACAAATGAAGGACACAGGGCAGACGAGGGATCCAAAGAGCCGGGACTCCCCTCCGATGCTTCCTCCTTTCTCCTCTTTCTCCAAGTGCCACACCTGTGGAACTCAGGCAGTGGGACACGTGCTGCTGGCTGAGCTGGGAGTACCCTCGGCTCCCCAAGTGCTGTGCCAGGGGCCCCAGCTCAGACCTTCTGCAGTGACTCAACCAAAGATCCGTCTAGGTGTGTGTTACCCATCGGGAGCAGGACCAGGCGGTCACTTCCTGGCCTTGCTGCAGCAGAAGGGCAGCAGGTGTGTGCCCACCACAACTGCCCAGGCATTGCCAGCATCCCAGGGCAGAGCTTGGGGGTGGGGAGAGCAGAACTCCACATCCTTTGTGGCACAGACATAAAGCTGCTTCCTTGGGGCCATTCCTGGCAGTGGGAAGGCAGACAGTCTGTGAGCCCATACAGCACAGGGATGCTGCCATTCCTCAGCTGCTTACCAACATGATGAGGTTCTGCCAGTAACAGGGGGGACTTGGATCACAGAAATTCCTCTTTTGATCTTGTCCCTTGATGCGTTGCATCCCCTTCAGTATTTTATTTTCCAAGGCTCTGTTTTCTCCCTGGGATTTTACATTTTTCCTACAATATCTGAGCACACAACAGTTTCATCTCTGGATGGATTTTCAGAACAGCTCCAAACTCAGCATTGGGTTTGTTGTTTTTTCTGTAACCCTCTCTGAACACTGGGAAATCTGGTCCTGACCTCCTCTGGGAACTCCAGGCTGGAGGTTTTCTTACCTGCCTTACTTTAGCTGCTTGTGGTAGGAGTCTGGTCTCCCTGTCATTCCTTTGCAGCCCCTGTGAGGAGAGGGCTCCTCAGAAGGCAAGTCAGAGCTCCTGATTATCTTGGCTTTCCCTCTGATGATGCCTGTCTTCTCCTCTGGCCATTAAGACCAGCTGCTCAAAGCTCGACAGGGCAAACAATCCCCTTGGTGCCTGTGGGTTTTCCATGTGCTGCCAAGCCCCCTAAGCCCACCAAAAGTCTCCAGCTAGGTCTTGGTGGGCTTCCCCCATTTGTCTGTGAAGAGAAGAATAGCCCAAGGTCTCTGAGTGGTCTTTGCTTTGGGAAGATGCACTTGTGTGGCCACTTTTCCTGCAGTGGCTCCAGTGTTGGGGTTGGAGCCCACTGCATGAAGTGCCTCTCAGCTGCTGTGTCCTCAGCCCTGCAGAGGGGTCGGAGTCATTTTTCAACTCAGGTAAAAACAATACAGGCAAAGGAGAGGTGGGGGTGGCTGGGGGGTCGCTGGGGTGGGGGGGGCTGTGCCGTGGCCATGGGGCAGGCACTGGGTTGGAGCCCTCTCTCTCTAAGGGTACTTTCTCTCAAGTTTTGCTGCAAAAATTTGTGTTCTCCTTCTGTGCAATGTGTGATGTGTGTGTGCTCTCTTCCACTCCTCTGCAAGGGAAGGCCCTGCTCCTGCCTTGCTGCTGGAGTGCTGCCCACAGAAGGGAAGGGGCCCTTCCCTTCTCCCGTGGAACATCTGTCTGTGCTGTTTTGTGTTGGCTTGTGGCACGTGTCAGATGTTGCTTGCAGAAAACAGATGTCAATCTGCACAAGAGAAAACTGCTGCTTCAGGGAGGTTCTGTGGAGCGTGGTGAAGTGGTTTGCTGCTTGAGCAAATCGAGTGGAAAAATGAGCACTTTCTGTATGCTGGGACATGGAGGTCACAGCTGGAAAAGGCAGGGAGAGTGGCACATCCTGAACCTTTGGGGGAAGAGGCTGTGGCAAGGGGGAGAGAAATGGGCAGCCCTTTGCTCCTCATAATCCCAACAGATGTGTACAACGATCTAGGAAATTCCTTGCAGGAGTTTCCTGCAGTAAATCCCCAAAGGGTGCTGGTCTGTAGTAGCTCAGGAAACAAAGAGCTTCAGATCTGCCAGTTCCTGTGTGAATCTTCCATCTTTCCACCAAGCAGAGCAAAAAAGCTCCTGCCCTCTCTCCATCCAGGCTGCTCCTGTTCCTTCGAGGTTCTAGGACAGAATTGTCCTGTGTAACCTGTCCAGAGGGGAAGGGAAGTGCTCTGCCCTCCTCTTCCTGAGGGACAGGAACTGACAGGTCTCCTGAAACACAGCCTGACCAAGCAACATCTCTGACATCTTTGAAGATTCTTTCCTTGGTTTTTAAACAAAAACAGCCAAGAAATTCTGCACAATATTTGCTGTCTGTATTAACTGAGAGTGTCTTTGGGCCGCTCAATAGCAGTGTTTTTTGAATAATTTCTGAGGGGAAAAAAGTATTTATTTATTGATTGTACCTGACTGTGTGTCCTTGTGTGCTGGCGTGTGAATGTGTGCTGTTGTGCAAATGGAGATAGGCATTTTCAATGTTCTTTACAATATCTTGTACATGTTTACCAGAGAATCGTGTCTATATATAATATATATACAGTATAGAGAGAAAATATGTGAATTAAGTGGGTTATTTTTTGAAGGGGGGGTGAGAAATCTTTTGCTTCTAAGAACTGTGTGGTTTCTATAGCACCTATTCCATGATGTGCCAGTCTGTTGCTGGGAGAGTTGTTGTGGTGGGGCAACAGGAAGCTCAGAGCAGAACCACCATCATGACCTCAGCTTGGCTTCATCTTAGTTCTGACTTTAAAACTGGAAAGGAAGAAAAAAAGGAGGAAAGAAGCTCTGGTGCTGAGTGTGCAGGACCTACTCTGCTTGAGCTGTGTGGGGTCTTGTGCCTTGCCTGGGGATTTCCTGGGTGAGAACAGTTGCAGAGTTAGGGTTTGGTGTGTTGTAGGTAAATTGGATAGTCCAAAGAGGAGTCTGTCACTTAATTTAGGACTAAAAGTGTCTGGCCACCCTGTTTGGGTAGGGAGGGAGTGTCCCTGGCCCATGTAGAGCATTGGAACTGAGTCCTCACCAGCCCCTGCTGCAGGCAGAGCCCCATGTGCTGCTCCACCCCAATCCCTACAAACATCAGGAAAACCATTTGCTCACTAAATTCCTGTGAGCACTTGAGTCTGAACATGGAGGTCCAGCTTTGTGTTCCCAGGAGGTCAGAATCAGTCTGTGACAAACCCTGTGCTCTGGCCCTGTCCATGCATGGTCCCAGCTCTGGTTTGGACATCTTTCCCAAGTCTCAGTGGGGGCAGCTGTGCCGGGCCCTCCAGGGCAGGTTCCTGTGCTTGTGGAGACCCACAGCGAGACACCCCCAGGTTTGGGGCTCTGATGCCTATAAACTCCTAAAATGGAAGCAAAAGGTTTGTTGTGCAGCTGTTTGTGGGCATTCTCTGGCCCAGCCTTTCCTGCATGGCTCTGCCCCCAAGCTAGACCACCCTGAGATAAAGCCTTGTGCTGGGGTTCCGACAGTGGGAATTGTGGCCTTGGAATCCAGCATGGATCTCTCCCAGCTGTGCAGCCATGGAGGAGAAGCCTGTCACCAGGGAGTGCTTGTCCATATACAGCAATCTTGTCTGGCTCCTTGGGGGAGAGGAATGTCTCACCCCAGCAGCTCCATGCAGCTGAGCCCCCCCCCCGCAATGGCATTGTGAGCTGGGGACTATCTTTAGCCTGTTGTTGGTTCTGTGGGACCAGGCACTGGAGCTGCTGTGCCTTAAACTGACAGAGGGCAGGATTAAATTGGATTTTAGGAAGAAATTCTTCCTGGTAAGGGTGGTGAGGCCCTGGCACAGGTTATCCAGAGAAGCTGTAGCTGCTCCATCCTTGGAAATGTTCAGGGCCAGGTTGGATGGGGCTTGGAGCAACCTGGTCTAGTGGAAGGTGGAAGGGGGTTGGAGTGAGATGAGCTGTAAGATCCTTTCCAACTCAAACCATTCCATGCTTTCTGATGAGACTGCTGCGTTCTTCCCTGGGGTGCAGCAAGGTTTGCATCCCACTTCCTGCCAGCCCTGTTCTCAGCTCTGGGTCGCTCCAGAGCTGAGCCTGAGGAAAGATGTGCTCCACAGGCTGAGCTGTTCAGCTCCCGTCACACCTCACTGAGCATCCGCAGAGCTGTGGGGTTTGGGGTTTATCTCATGCTCGAGCTGCTCTGCTCAGATAATCTTGGTGTGTTTAAATCCAGTGAATGTTTGTGTCCTGGCCCCGCGTCCCCCTGAGGGAGTGACTAATGGATTCTCTGCCTGCATTTGAGCTTTCTGCTGATGCAACCTTCCAACGAGCTCCCAGTACCCATCTCATACAGTCTCTTTAGAAATTGTCTTTGTTCCTAAAATGTGTGATTTTTCTAGGAGTTTTTCTCTTGCTGTGTTGAGTCTGCTTTGCTGTGAACATTTTTCATGAGGACTGAGAGGGTTTTTTACATGGCAAATTCTTGCTGCCTCCCTGTCCTGCTCTCATCCAGCCCCTGACATGGTGAACATCCCTTAGCTTATCCAAATGCACCTTGTAGTGCAACTGGAGCCAGCAGTGGAACTCCAGGTGTCAACCATTGTCACTGATGAGTGAAAAACAGGCCAAGGGAAGGGATGCTCTTGATGTGGCAGGTTGGGATCACAGATCTGCTGGGAACCCATCCATGGGTAAGCTGAGCCCATCCCCAAATCCCACCCTGGAGACATAAGCCTTGTGGCCAAGAACAATTTATGGAATGAGATTCTTCCTATTCTTTGTTCTTTGTTTATTTGTTACATATTTTACTCTGCCTGCCTACTTTCCCTCTCTTTCCCAGTTTATCCTGAGTAGCTGCCTGGTCCCCTGGGAGCCACTGTGGCCAACAGGTTTCAGAACAGGGATGGGACTAGTTTTGGGATTCTCATCACCTAAGTTTGCTATTGAAAATATCTTATAGTATCTTAAATCACTGCTCTCTATGGGCACTGATCTTCAGCCAATGGGAGCCTCTGAGCCTTTGATCAGCAGGACCAAAATACTTTTCATGTCATCAAAACCTCTGTCTTATTTTTCACTCCATTTGGGATTTTCCCCAAGTACCCAGCACTTCTGGGCACGTCTTCAGCATTTTACTATTGTATGAGCACAAACTGATAGAGAAAGAGCACAATGTAGAGATGGAGTGACAACTTTCTAGCACTGTGGAAGGGTTGGAACTCTGCAGAAGCTGTGTCAGAAATTCCTGTAAAAGTTTTTTCAGATACCCTGAAGTAGATCAAATGTTCCTCTGATCGCACTCACTGTCAGTACCCTTGTTGCCTGCCCCAAATAATCCTATTTCACTGATTAAGGCACCTGAATTGTCATGGTCCCCAGTGACACCATGTTTCTGTTCTCTGGTGGCTGTGTGGGCCACAATTGAGGCTGTTCTGGTGCTGTTCACATAGCTCAGTGTGTGACTTCCTTCTGAACTTTGCCCAAATTCTGAACTTCCCAGGGAATGTTCACTGCTGGAATAGCCATGGAAGTCTTCTAATGTGTCTAATTTTAGATTAGTGATACCTTAAATTCCCATTCAGTAGTTGAATAACTTCCTTTTATAAATGGATTTTGCACATGGAGGCTGAGCAGAGCCCAGACAGAGCTGCAGGTGATGGTCCCTTCTCCATGGTGGCTCCTGAGCCATCAGTAGTAGGACATGACTAGGAGCAAGGGCACTTTGCATCAGCTCTTTGATAAGGGGGGAAAAGCGCCACTTATCCTTTTATTTTAATCAATTTATTTTTTTAATCAATGCTAAAATTTAAACTATGCACAAGATCTTAAGTACATGGAAGTTTTAGGAATGGGTGTGGCTTTGCTGCCAAGGACGATAAAGAATTGAAAATCCTGATCCTGGATACTGAGAGAATAAAGATTTCATTGTCATGGCTATGTAAGATTGACTGAAATTCTCAGAAATTCAGTTTCTCCTTGGAGAGTAATTCCCAGGAGCCAGGGAAGGAGAATCTATTTTCCCAAACAGAATTAATGAAAACTCTTGTTGAAAATCCAACAACCTCAGACCCACGATTGTCACTTCCCTTGTGCATGGAGTGTTCTGGAGAGCTGGGCAGGGTGAGTGGGTGCCACAGCCATCACAGGGGGACACACACCATCCCAGGCTCTTTGGGACAGGGAATTGCCCCTCAGCGCAGGGATTTGAATGTATCTGATGTCCTGGCATTAGACTTTTCTGTTGCCCTACACTGAATTGCTGCTTTTCTCTGTTTTGATGCCATTTTGGTCTCTGGGAGTTGCTCTATCTGATCTTAACGAGCACTTACAGCTTTTAATCTCTTTGTAGAAGTGCTGCTAATGTTCTTAGATTATCTGAATTCCACACTGTGGTATAATATCTGTTTTATATTATTTTATTCATGCTTTTGGTTTTTTATGTAAACTGTTCCTTATTGTTGTTCAGAAAGAAAAATTAAAGCTCTATTCTCTATGGTTAATGTATTTTCCAATCAATAAGACCCTGGTTGTTCTTTCTGCCTGCACAGTCCCTGGGAAGGGAGCAAACAGGGATATCCTGAAAAGGGAGCACCCAAAATGCTGCTTCTGCCAGCACTGAGGGTTGTCTGTGCTGCACCCAGAGGTGCTTGTTTTGGGGGAACAGTGGGATGCTGAGTGCTGTTATCCTTGTTCTGAGATCCAGGTCTCTGTCTGGGGGGGTGATGCCAGATTCCACAGGGCACAGGGTGTCCCGCGTGTTGTGCCCAAGCATCTCTGTCATGGGCAGGGGGAGGGTGAGGGTTTGCAGAGGCATGACCAGTGCTGGAAAACCAGCCCTCCACATCCCTTCATATCCCAGCATATCCCCCACTGCCCTGATCTCACTGGGAGTGGCCCTTTCCTGTGACTGCCCTTTCTCAAGTTCAGAGCTCGAAGCAGCTCTACACACCCTGAGCCCATTCCAGAGCCAGCCCTCTGCTCTACAGAAGGTGAAGAACAGCTCCACTGTGTCCCAGAATCCCAGAGGGCCCTGGCACAAGGACAGCCTGGAGCTGGGACACGGTGGTGATGGTTTACAGCTGTGTGTGATCCTCCACTGCCAGTGGAGGATGTGGAAGGCAAGGAAG
Organism: Corapipo altera; assembly: GCF_003945725.1. NCBI lineage: Eukaryota > Metazoa > Chordata > Aves > Passeriformes > Pipridae > Corapipo > Corapipo altera. The sequence continues at coordinate 7,650,343 of NW_020884906.1, forward strand.
TGCTCTCTGAACAGGACCTAAAAATGACCTTGGACTTGATCTCATTCACTTGCCTTGGTATTTCCTGGATCGATCTCCAGACCCTTAAACTGGCGCTGATAGGACTGTCTGTGGAGCAGACAACAGGAGGGATAAGCTTTCCATTAAAAAACATGACAATGAGAGGAGAGAGGGAGGATGAGCCACCCCTAGGTCCCTGCCACTGCTCAGGGCTGGCACTTGTCACCCCTGTGGACTCCAGAAAGTCTTTGGGTGCTTGCAGGGCTTCCAGCTCTCCCCAGGGTGGGTGTCGTATGTGGGAACAGGGAACATTCTTAACCCTGGGAATGCCCTCAGCCACCTTTCATCAGCGCTGTGCTGTCTGTTCCTGCACTGGGGAGTCAGGAGGGATGTACAGCACCCCAATGTCAGGTTTAAACAGCACCAAGTTTAACTGCATTTCTAAAAATGGGAGTGCAAGGAAGAATGGATGCTCATTCCAGATTCCTACCTCTACATACTTATGAGAAGAGGCTTAATTAAATAAAGCCTGGTATTTAATTAATCCTTAATATGTTTGCTTCTTGGGGCATGTTTGCTCTAATGGCCTAGCCCCAGTTTCCAGTGCAGGCTGAGGGTTTGCAGGGAGCTCACAGCTCAGAACTTCAAAAGCTGATGAAGACACTCCCCAAACATGCAGCATTTGCAAAATGTCAGAGTGGGATTCAGCCAGCCATTGTGAATGTGTTAATCACTGATATTAATTGGCAATCTAATCACCAGAGGCCAGGTCCCCAAGGTGCCAAAGCAGGAATGCTCTGCGTTCCCTGTGGGGAGAGGCTGGCAAAAATCCTGCTGTTCAGATGGAGGAAAGTAAATGATCCTAAAAGTGAATTTCATTAATTTTTAACTGGGGATACTTTCTTACAAAAGCAGATATCCTGAGGTAGTGCTTTGAAGTGCACGGAAATTTCCATTGGAGTTGCCACCTCCATGCAGCAGAGGAGACAGCAGCCGGAGCAGCTCTGGAGAGGCTGCAGCTCTGTGTGTAGTGCAGGAAGGGAAACAATTCCAATCCCTTGCAAACAAGGGCTCTTCAGGAGATGTCCACTATCAGCAGAGTCAGAAGATGGGAGCTCCTCCAAGGGGTGGTGTCAGCCCCATTACTTTCCATAGACAATTTTGATCCTCTCCACTGTGAGCCGGAGCCTTCAACTGCCCATTCGACCGTAGTGGATGAACCAGTTCACTGTGACATGTGCCAGGGCAGCCCAGCGGTGGCTGGGTGGGATGGGGGGCACTGGGAGCTGTGCTGGTGACCCCAGCTGTGAGTGCTCGTCCTCACACACCCTCCTGCCAGGCTCAGGCGCTGGCAGCTGGGGAGGACCTGGAGTATTTATAGCCTGTTGTTAACATGCATGAATGGACATGCTGAATCCTGGCACACACAGAGGACTTGGAGGCTGAACATCTGCTCAGGTGTCCTGGCAACACCCCTCGTACCTCTGCCTTCTTAAGGTGTTCCAGTATTTCAGAGAGGCTTTTTCCAAAGGAAAATAAAGCCAAAAATACAAAGGTCAACCCATAGCTGGGGGTAGCAATACCTGGGTTGATCCTGAAGAGAGTCCCAGTTTGCACAGACACCACTACCTGACTCTGCCACAGCCTTGGGTCCCTACCCAGCCCAGCAGCATTGGGAGCTGGAGGACTGTACAACTGGAATGGACTTTGGCAGCCTGGGCGTGGGAGTCTCATGGTATCAGAGTGGTTTGGGCTTTAAGGAAGGGACCGTAAAGCTCATCTCTATGCCCTGCCATGGGCAGGGACACCTTCCACTAGCCGAGGTTGCTCTAAGCCCCTTCCAACCTGGCCTTGGACACTTCCAGGGATGGGGCAGCCACAGCTTCTCTGGACAACCTATGCCAGGGCCTCACCTCACAGGGAAGAATTTCTTCCTGAAATGAAATCTAAACCTCCTCTTTATCAGCTTAAGTTCTCCTTTTGCTCAGTTTGAGTGCTGTGCCTGAGGTGGAGCACTCTGTGCTCTGGCATTTTCAGTGAGCTTTTGGTGTACCTCACAGCCATGAAAAACAAGTTCAGATCCAAGAGACAACAGAGCTGGGATGTGTTAAGCCAGTCCTTAAGCACAAGGAAGTAGCGTGCTTTTTCCTGGAACGTTTCTCAGGAAGAGAAAGCATTTCTGCAAGGCCTTTAGCAGCCATGCTGGAATGACATGTGAGCACTCAGAAGTTATCAGAGAGCTCTTAGATGTGATAGTGCATGCAGTGAGATCATCCATGCTGGTTCCGTGGATTTGCTGAGCAGATTCCAGAAGTTCAGCAAGGCTGTTCCTCGGAAGATGCTGCTGTCACTGCGTGGGGCTCAGGGTTCAGGGCACGGTCTCTGCTTTAGTGATCTGACCTGGCCCTTGGGTGGATGAGTTTGAGCTTTTTTTAGTTCAGCAAATGGAACACGGATCCTCGGCTTTATCACTGTGACTAAGGACGTGTTGTTGTTGGCGGAGTTACAGGAGTGCGCTGAAATCTGAGTCACTCTTCTGCTTGGGAAAACAAAAGCAGACTCCCAGGGAATCTGCATCCCTTTGTTCTCCCCACAGGCCCCCATGCCTGACCGTGTCCCTGATAGTGCTGGGACCGGGATGGGGCCGTGTCCTCACCCAAACCAGCACAGGCAAAACCACCAGAGATTGTATAATTGGCCAAAATCCCACACCCACTGGTTTTTATCTCTGATGCAATAAAACCTCTGCGACAGTGCAATCTAACAACCCCTTCCTACTGGAGAGCATTATACATACAAATTTGATGCTCAATTATCCTTGTTTTTTTGTCAAGGATTTCTTGGCTCTGGCTGCTTTTAGCAGCTGATGTTTGGCAGGCTCTGCCTTCCCAAATTTCTCCTGTCTGGAGGAAGAAGTATTTTGTGGACACCATGGTATAATCCTACAGGTCCTGTCGGAGCGATGATGCTCCTTCTAGGGCCTGGCAGAGCTCAGCCTTCACAAGGGCACAATGGATGCTCCAAGACATCGGAATGTGTGTTTTACAGACTCTTCCCTTTAAACCAGGATGTTCTCTCCTGTGTTCCTTCTCCCAGTCCTGCTCCTCAGTCACACTTGGGGGTGGGAGATGCAGCAATGGGAGTCCTGTGGCCAGTGAGGTTTTATTGGGAAGGCAGTGCCAGGGCTGTGCCCTCCCTGTGCTCTGAGCCAGGATGCTCTCTGTAGCTCTGTACTGATTTCCATTGTGGATGAAGAGGAAGAGGTGGGAAAGAAGCTTTTAAGGTCTGCTGCTGTGGTTGTGATGGGGAGTGGGAGGATTTCCTGCTTTCCTTTTTGTGGATTATCTATAGTGGGCATGAAGCACCTTCCTACAGTGCTCAGTGCCTGAAGAGTGTGGAGAGCTCCTGGCTGGTTCCTCCTGTGGCTTATCCTGAGTCGTCATGGATGGTTTTGGCTCTGGTGGGAGCAGTTCTCTGGTGGAGCATTCCAAGGCAGGACACTGAGGTGCCTCCTACTGAGAGCCAGAGCACTTCAACTCCATGTAGGCCGGGGAAGAGCAGTTCCCCTGATCCAAACAGAGTATTTTTGAATACACCTCCACCTCTTCAATAACAGGAGCAACTGGCTCAGCAGGAAGAGATGGAGACTGTTTGTGGCTGGAACAAAGGAGGGGATCCTGCCATTGCAGCCACTGTGGTCAGGCAGAGGTGGGACAGGAACAGCTGTTCACCCCCATGGCAGCAGAGCAGGGGTTGTGGGGTTTGCCTGTGACCTCCCCACCCGTGTTTGCACCTGCCCTGAGGTTTGCAGGTGTGTGACACGGATGTTTGGCAGTGGCTCCATGTGCCATATGCAATTAACCCATTTCTCCACTGCAGGGCACTGACAGACTGTGCAAGAGGAACCAGATCATGGAGCAGCCCTGCTGGTGCACAGAACATTCACTGTTATTCACTGTTTTATGTTTTATGCAATTCTTAGCTTAGTTCTGAAGAGATCCCAGCCTGAGAGTTAATTGTATGGTGGAGAGGAGAGACAGGGGCATTACTCATCTGAGAAGCGGAGCCTTTTGTTTGAAAACTTCTCATAGATAAGGGGCCTGTCATTTTTTCCAAGTGTATATGGCTGCATATCATCACACCAGCAGCTCTGGTGGAGTCATAAATCAAAGGGTCAAAGCTCAAATGTCTGTGAGGTGGGTCTGGCAGCGTTAGTTCACTATTGCCCTCCACACTGCAGAGTGCAATTACAGCCCTAATTTGCATACGTGGGGTAGGGTCTGGAGCACCAGGAGCAGCTGAGGGAGCTGTGGGGGCTCAGCCTGGAGAAAAGGAGGCTCAGGGGGGACCTTCTTGCTCTCTTCAATTTGCTGACAGGAGGGTGGAGCCAGGTTGGGGTTAGGCTCTGCTCTGAGGGACAAGGGACAGGATAAGAGGGAATAGTCTCAAGCTGTGCCAGGGGAGGTTTAGATTGGATATTAGGGAAAATTGCTTCCCCAAGATGGTTGTCCAGCCATGGAATAATGGGCTGCCCAGGGCAGTGATGGAGTCACCATCCCTGGAGGGATTTAACAGACATGTTGATGTGGCGCTTGGGGACATGGGTTAGTGGTGGCCTTGGCAGTGCTGGGGGAACGTTGGATTTGATGGTCTTAGAGGGCTTTTCCAAACCATAATTCTATGATTCTAAAAGAGCCAAAGTGGTGGATGGCAGTGGGGTGGCAGTTCTGCCCTGTTCTGGAGCTTGGGTACAAGGGATGATTGTGACAGCCAGGGGGGTTCCTGTCATTGCAGCACTGCAGGTCCCACGGTTCCCGCTCTGTGCTGACTCCGCACTACAGCCATTCCCTTTCCCACATGTTTGGGATGTCCCCAGGTCAATAAGAGCTGGGTGAGGGTGAGGATACAGCCCCTCTGACTCTGCACTGGAGGCTGGTGGAGCCCAGGCCTGCTTGGAGCTTCTGCCTCTGCCCCCGAGCGCTGCAATCCTGCCGGAGCAGCTCCTGCCCCAGGCCTGCCAGGGCTTGAACCATCCACAGTTTCTGTGGCCACTTGGAAGTTCCCAGGTCTCATCTCCCCAGGCATTTGCAAAGGCACAGCAGAGGCTCCTCCTCAGACAGTGGGAAAGGAGGCAGCAGCTTCTTGGGAACACGACTGCTCTTCTTGAAGTCTCCATTTGAATGGAACTTCCTAGGGGCTGTGGAGCCTCTGGAGCCTGGCTTGGCCAGTTCTCTGCCTCTGTTGCTGCGTGTAGGTGTTTTTGTTTGCCATTAAGCGGCTCCTGAATAACTGATCAGATGGTTTCATTGCTCTCCAATACTTGCTGAAAGCCCTGTTTGCTGGAGCAGGGGTTCCCAGCCATGGGTGGAACAAGAACCACTTCAAAGAGGTGTAAGAGGCAGTAACACCCTCTTTGCAGAAGCACTGATCCGAGCCACCGGATCACTCTCATCCGTAAAGGAGGTGCCAACTGCCAGCCACAGCCTGAGCTGCAGGGAGGGTGCCGAGGGGGAAAGGTGCACGGTGGGTTGGGTTATGGCTTGGCTTCTGGAAAAGAGAAAGGCAAATGAGTCATGGAATTGGGATCCCTTTGTGTGGTGAAGATAAAAGCGTTGTTAAGGTGGGGAAAACACCTATATTATCCTGATTTGGGAGCAAGGGGGGTCTGTGGGAAAGGGATCTTAATTTAAATGGGATGTGGGTGTATACAACGAGGGAGGGGATAGAGGAGATGAGGCGAGCTCTGTACTTCTGAAGCTGTTGCAGGGCTGGGTGCTTTTGCTGCTGAAACCTTTCCGCTGGCTCCCATCCATGCACCTGCTCAGAGGCAGGTCCCATGCACCCGTACGGCTCCCTTGGAATGGGGCATGGAGAGATCCATCAGCTCCATCGGCTCAGGACCCCAATGCCCACAACTGACAGGAGATTTGGGCTGGTTAATGGCAGATGGGGGAGTTCCCCATGGAGGGCAGGGATGCAGAACCTGCTGCCTGATCTTTCCAGGTCCTGCCAAGAGCTGGGATGAGGACATGGAGCTGCTTCTCCCTGTGCCATGGCATGATCCCAACCCGCCACTGCCATGCTCACCGTCAGCCGGGCTCTCCTGCCTCCTGACATGAGTCACGGCCTCGCCGCCCTCGGAGCCGACCTTGGACTCCTCTGTCAGGGAACCACACCTTTGGTAACGACAAAAAGCAGCATTTGGAGCGTTTGAATTGCCACAGCCACGGCACAGAGGAGGTGCCCGTGGGCAGATCCAGTGGCTTGGGTGCCGTTTTCAGGGGGGGACTGGCTGAGGAGAAACGTTCCCTGTTCTGAGAAGAAACATTCCCTGGTCTGAGTTGCAACTGTTCACTGGTCTGAGTAGCAAATGTTCCCTCTCTGAGGGGGTTCTCCTTGGTCTGAGGAGTTATGCTTTCTGAACTGGGCTCCTACAGCTCCCAGGCTACAATGGCTGTGCTGCCCTCAGGGGTGACAGAAGAACAGTGGTGGGCTGAGGGGATTATTGTTCACAAAAATAGATTTGTTACCCTGTGTGCAACAAGCCAATAATGACACACTTGAGGGAGACACTGATTATTTATTTCAGAGTTGTGCAGCCTGTGTGCTCGATGGTATTCCACAAATCCAGCACACCCCACCGGACTCTCCCTGCTGTTATTTATACACAGAAATTCAATAACTTTCCAAGTACAGGCCCTCTATTAGGATTGGTCAGTAATTTCCATACAAGTTATGTAACCCCAGTTAAATTCTATGTATGATCAGGGAAAGAGTCTTCACTTGGGCAAGGTCTTTTTGACCTGGAGGTGTGAGTTTAGTATTATAACGAACATAGTCCAACTATAGGATATATGGACCTTGACTATTTTGTCAAAGTAGCAATGTATTCACAGACATACATCCACATCTTGATTTACATACTTAAAGCTTGTTAGTTCCAGGATGCCTTTGACTAAGAGATGCAGCTGCTGCCTATTCCACTGATTAGAATCACAGAATTGTTAGGGCTGGAAACAGATGGGTATCTGGAGATTATCCAATCCAACCCCCTACCAAGGCAGAGTCACCTGGAGCAGGTGACACAGGAACTTGTCCAGGTGGTTTTGGAATATCTCCAGAAAGGGAGACTCCACATCCTCCTTGGGCAGCTGTTCCAGGGCTCTGCCACCCTCCATGGAAAGAAGTTCTTCCTCATGTTGCATTTTAGTTTGTGGCCATTGCTTCTTGTTCTGTTGCTGGCACCACTGAACAGGGTCTGGCACCATTCTCTGACAGCCCTTGGAGATATTTGTATAGATTGATGGGATCCCCTCTCAGTCTCCTCCACACTAATCAAGCCCAGCTCCCCCAGCCTCCCCTCGTAAGGGAGATGCTCCAGACCCTTCATCATTTTTGTGGCCTCTGCTGGACCCTCTCCAGTAGCTCCTTGTCTTTCTTGTAGTGAGAAGCCCAGAACCGGGCACAGTAAAATAATCTTGTCACATCCCATTTTACACCCCCTTCCCCCCTCCAGCCGCTCGCCCTCAGGACGCGGGACCGGGACTCGAACCCGCGACCCCCGCGCGGAGCAGGTGGAGCGGGGCGGGGCCAATCGGACCGCGCTGTGCGGGGGGAGCCCCGCCCCGCGCCCGGACCGCGCGGTCGCCATGGCAACAGCGGCGCTTCCCGCGGGGCCCCGCGGCCGCCGGGGCGAAGGGGCCGGACCGGCACCGGGGCGGGACATTCCCGCCTCCCTCCACCGCCTCCCGCCGCCTCGCAGCCCCTCACCCTGGGGAACGCGGAGGGACGGACCCCGCCCCGCCCCGCCCCGCCCCCGGCCGTGCCCGGCCGCCGCTCGCCGCCGCCGCGGGGGAAAGGCCGCTGCGCTCCCAACTTCACGCAACTTCCCCGGTGCGGCGGAGCCGGCGCAGCCCCGCGCCCGGTTCTTCCTGCGGGAGCTGTGGGTGGCTTGGCTGGGTAAGTGGCGGTGGGGAGCCCATGGTGAGAGGGGTAGGACAAAGGCGGCCGGTGCTCGCTCGCCCTTGGGGCCGACACGGGACCACCCCCCGTGTGCCCGGGGCTGGCGGGCAGCGCGGGGCGGGCCCCCGGGGCGCTCCCGTGCCCGCGGGTGCCCGCGCTGCTCCCGCATGGCCCCGCGCCCAGGTGTCGGACCCCTCGCTGCTGCTTTCTCACTGCGTCAGAGCCAGGGCTCGTGTCCCCGTGTGCTAAAAAGAGGTAAAAAGCCTTCCCCCTTCTGTGCTTTTAATTCAGCGGCTGGAGGTGAGGATGGGGTTGTAGGTGGTTTTGGTGGCTGGTGGGGATGATGCGCTGGTGGTTCTGGGGATTTAGAGCGTTATTTTGTAATCCAGGAGGGCTGCAATTATCTGTTCCTCGCTGGATTAGGGATGATAATGTGCTTGGAGGTCTTAAATGGACAAATAAAGATGTTATCCCCCCTCCTCCCTCCCCGGTTTACAGCCATGTGGCTGCTCCTTGGGCAGAGCAGGAGGGATTCAGGCATTCCTGACAATGGTATGTGACTCCTTTATGCCTTGGATTTCAGGAAATATGTTACCTGCTCTTTAAAACTACTTTTAAGTGCCAGTTTGAGGTCATCACACTGGTTCTTTTTAACTGGGGATGTGCATATCGTAGAATCCTAGCATGGTTTGGGCTGGAAAGGATCCTAAATCTCATCTCATCTCATTCCACACCCCCTGCCATGGGCATGTATTTTTATTTTGAAGGCACTAGGGTGGACAGATTTGTGTTGTTCTCGTGTTACTCAGCTCATTTGTCCGTTTTTCCTCCCAACTCCAAGTGATTTACATGTGCACAGAGGGACGTGGAGTTCTGCTTCTGTGTGGAATTACTGATCCAAAAGATCACGTGGAGGTCAGTTCCCAATTCCCTGAATTTACACGGAGTTCTGCGCTCGGATTTGGGAGGGAACAGCGCCGGGATTCTGAATGGGAGAAGCTAATCTGTGAAATCCCAGAATTTCCTGTATGGTGCTGTGTGGAGTCGGGTGGAAAGCTTTGCCTTCCTGAGCCTGTCTGCAGCATTGTTACTGTTCTTGCCTTTCTCCCGTCTTGAGGTGGGAGATTAATCCCGTGGATTCAGGTATTGACTTGACTTCTATTTCTGTGGCGTAATCCGTGTGATTCTGATTTGTGTGGGGGGAATGGGATTAAGGGAAATCACAGTTGGCAGATGGCGGAGCTCCTCTGTGCCATTAGGAGAAATCGTAACCTTTGATTATACCTACAGATCTGATTCTCTGGAGTTTGGCAGTAGAATTACATTCCAGATCAAATATTGCTCGTGATAAAATACCGGGATCGCGTTAAAGGAGCTGCAGCAATTGGTGTTTTGTCCAAACTGGTGCTTTACTCCAGGGTGGTAATTGCAGGCAATTTTCCCGGTCGGCTGAGAGGTAAACTCTGTTTCCAGGGTAACTGGGAAGTTGTTCAGCTGCTTCTGAGGTACTTTTAGCCAGAACTGAAGGTTGTTGGTATTTTCTTTTCCTTGTCTCTCCTCCGCAAACCAGAAGGATTTGCATCTTTCTAACAACCAAATGAAAACGGGAGTTTTCTTTGTTTCCCTGTGACGTTGGCAGGGTGTGGTAGGGAAGCAGACAGTGTGTGGCAGAAATGCTAATAAAGTTGCCTGGCAGCTTAATCCAGGTAAAGATTTTCTCAAAAAAAAAAAAAATCTTTCAAGAATTTGTAAACTTTTTTCCCCTTCTTTTGGGTTTTTTGTTAGGCTTTTCTTCACTGCATGCTATGCCTTTTCTGTAAAAAATGTCAAGGATATTTATTAGCAAGTAAAGCTATAAAGCCTTTATACTTTAGAATAGTTAAAGAGGTAGTAATCCTATTTAGCTAGAAGTTGTAGCGTGTAATTTCATTTTGATAGGTGTTTAGTTTATTGAAAATAGATATGTAAACTTTAGTCTGTTTCAAACAATGCCCTGAGCTAATTCCAAGCTAAATGTTTCCTTTCCAATATATAGAAGACTTAGAATAGAGTGGCTCTGGAGTGTCACAGTATGAAAAGTCCCTAAAAGAAGACAAATTCTAGGACTGTGTCCAACTCAAAGACTCTCGTTTGTCATTTTTTGCTGTCTCATTTTATATGTGGCAGTAAAGGACATGCAAGGCCCCAGCCCCAGGGTTGTGCTCACGCTGCAGTTCTGGAGCTGCTGGTCTTATGGCAGGAGAAAGGGCAGAGTACCTGTCTGTGCTCCTCCTCACCTGGATCTGGACTGATGAGATACCCATGGATTCGGAAAATTTCCATGCCTGATGACGAAGCAGTTTTTCCCTCTGCCATGCTGGGGCTTTGTGTAGCTGCAGTTTGTTTTTTGGGCTTTTTAAATTCTGTTTTCAGCCACGTGCAGCTCTGTCACCTTGGAGGCTGATTGAGCCCTTGTGTGTGCAGACTCCCCCAACAGTGGCAATATGCTTCCTGAAAGCCTCATTTCTCCCAAAAGGAAAAAAAACCCCAGTTATGACTTGGAAATAGGTTTTATTGAAAGAAGGAATTTCTGACTTTATGTTTGAGGAGTTTACCGGTCCTTCCTGCCCAGTGGGCTCAAGGTGACGTTCAGACCACATGTAAAAGAAGCAAGTCCTGACCAGCAGGTCCCAGGTGGGAGGTGGATGGAGAGCTCTGGTATTCCTGCTCCTGGGATTCTTTGCACAGCTCTGTGATTTTGCTTGGGTGTTGTCCTGGACTCTGCTCCATTCAGCAGTTCTGTTTCTCTGGCTACTAGATAATTTTGAAACCAGTCCTGTCACCTCCCTTCTCTTTCACACGTGCTTGGTTACTGCAGAGTGCAAAAGGAGCTCTCTGTCCTTGGTGAGGAATGTGTTGCTGTTCGTTGCCTGGTCCCTTCTTGAGATTAGTCTGTGTTTGATTGTTGGTCATGGAGCTTCCTCCTTTCTGGTAGGTTTTCCAAGTATCATCAGAGTGAAACTGATAAAGCTCGTAGTGATTTTTCTGTCGCTGAGTTTGTAAACAGAGGTCAGAAAACTTCCCATAGTCTTGAAAATTCAGTGTAGTGGTCCTCGTGGGGAGTGCTGTGCTGATCAGGGGCACAGGGCTGGGGATCACGTTGGAGAGGATTACTCCGAGTGTGTCAGTTGGGGACATGGTACTGTTTTGACTCCCTCTCCCATACCTTTGCCTGCTCATGTGTTCAAAACCTGCACTGGTTTCTTATCGAGGTGTCTCATGGATCAAGGTATTTCTCTAAGACTTGGCATGTTTTCTCAAATTGATATTCCACAGATACTGATAACTCGGCATTGCTCACTATCCAGGGGAATTTTACTTTGGCGAAAGAGTTGGTCATGCTGAGTTGTGTGCTGGGTAGTCAGTGAAAAATTTGACTAGTAAAAGGGTGTGTCTAAATGCAGATTTGGAATGTCTGCATCAAGTTATGTCTAATGTCACTGTTCTTTTCTTATTTTCAAGCTGTTTCTTATAGGATATTTTCCTGCATGAGGTTGGAAGTAATTCCCTTTCCTAGCTGGGTAAATGTACACGATGCTGTTGGTTGTAGGGAGGTGTGCAGTGTCTTAGGAAAGAAATTATTAACATAAACGAGCAGAAAGACCAAGGTGGGTGCAGCTTTTGGGGCTCCTTGTTCAATTCTCAAGTAGCAGCATTTGGGAGGAAAGGACCATTTCAGTGAATCCTTTCCAGAGCCATTCACGGAGCAGGAGATCCTGCTGTGAGCCGTGGGCTGCTTGGAAAAGCGAGACTGAAATGCTTAATCCTGCAAGCCCAGGCATGAGGCTTGTGGTGATGCTGTGAGCCCAGTCTGTATCACTGGTTTGTGTCTGATGCACAGGGGTGACTGGAACCTGGGAATGTTGCAATATTTTAGGTGTGTTTTTGGTTTGTATGTAGGGATCGCCCGAACACATCATAAGGCAAAAGCCACAGACTTTTTGCTTTTGCTTCAGAAATCTGTTTAAATGAAGAGTCCCTGGTTGTGGCAGTAGCCTTTGCAGTGTAAACCACTGCGTGTTTGCCTTGAGCTTGCAGCCAAAGGGACTGGAATAATAGTGTTGGGAGAGCTGTGGAATTCCCTGTGCAGCAAAGTAGTCTTGAATCCTAATCACAGCCCTCTGAGTGACCACAGGCCTGGTAGTTTTAACAGCTTAACTGGAAGACATCATGCTTGACATGCTCTAGATGCACCTGCCCCATGCAGCTGAATATACAGACTTTTTCTAACCATGTCCAGGAATTGGCTGTGTGTGTGCTGCCAGTGAGATGAGACTGTTAGGCTCTGATTCTGAGGAGATGCTCCACTTGCTAGATTGGAAGAGGTGGAGGAACCTGACTGCTCTTGTCCTTCATTGCCTCTCAGTGACCTGGAAGGACGTACATGAACTTCTTTCTGAACTCTCAGGCCTTTCTTTTTCAATCTGTCTTCTAGGAATAATTAAAAAAATAACGAGCAACAAATGAAAACCAGAGCAAGTCAATTACTGTTTGCCTCAAGTGGGTTTCTGTGGGTGAAGAGGACTTTCCGTGTCTTGGGTTCTGTTAACTGGCAGGAAAACGAAAACCTAGATATTAAATGTTATCAAAACACATTAAATTTAGCGTGGTGACTGTTCTATCTTTTTGCAACTATTGGTTAAAAAATATTACTGATGTTTCCCTTGTTTTTCTCCTGACTGGTATGACCTGAATGTCTGATCACAAAGGGATATTTAGGTCTACGGGGTGATAATTTTCCTTAGGCCTAGGCTTAAATTATCCAGACTCTTAAAATTAAGCTGTTGATGGAATCATACTTAATCTTTAGATTCTTTTCTCAAATCAAGGAGGCTTATTTTCTTGCTTCCCACTGTCTTTGGTTTGTTCTGGAATATGTAATGCTGGAACTTCTGCAGACAAGAAAGCTTTCAGGTAGTTTGAGGATATTTTCCAGTGCATCTATATAAATAGGAGATCATTAATACATATTTTCACAGTTCCTGAATGTCTTGCAATTATGTTGAAACAATGAGAATTGAATTTTCTGTTTATGCTCTTCGTCTCTACAAAACACACTTGAGGAGAGGAAATGAATTTTTTCTGAGGGTTGTCTGATTGCAGTGATGCAATTTGAGCAGTCCAGGACACAGAGGGTTATTATCCCAAACATTGCTTGTTTGTGGTTGAGTCACGTCCTATGAGCACACACTTAAACGCTGGGGGTTGGGGGGATCTGGACTCCTCTAAAGCCACTTAGAGAGCCGTTCATTACAAGTTCTTATCAGAATTAAGTGCCAAAACTTCCAGTTTTGGGCTAGAGTAAAGCTGCTGCTTGCCTGAAAGGAGATAATGTTGGTCTTGCAGCAGTGTGAGAACTGAAAGCTTCTTCCTATTGTAGTAATTACGAGTCAGGATGGTCATTAGCCTGCTGTAATGAGCAGGGAAAGATAACAATCCAACTGCTGGAGGTTTGGTATCTCCACAGCATTCACTTGGAGGGAAGAAGTGTGTGTGTGCTCCAGCAGTTCCTCCAAAGGGCAATGCCGCAGTGTGGGCATGGCTCGGGCTTCGTAAGTCTTGTCTTATTGCACAGAATTAGTGTGATCTTTAACGTGGGGTGGGAGGAGGTCTGAGCCTTGTTTCCAGGTCAGAACAGCCCTTTCATTTGGCTGGGGGCTGGGAATCGCCATGAGCCGAGTGGGCTGTTAACTCCAACTCCGGGCTTGACCCAGTTACGGCGCGGCCGGCAGAGCTCCGGCGCGCCAGGGAACACCAGCCCAGGAACGGGCACTCCAGCTTTGCTGCAGGAGCAGCACTTGGATGCAGAGAAGATGGATGGCAAAGATAGAAGAAAAAGGAGTTAACTGCCTGGTGTTGTTCAAATCTAAACTACAGGGGTTTGGTGCACTGGGAAGAGGTGAACATGTGAATGCTTTTTGTTTCATTAGTTTTTCTTTAATTCTGGTAGCTGCAAACAGTTTTACCCTTTGTAGTTTCTAAGGGTAAAAAGCTGCCAGTGTTCTACTGAAGTGCGTGAAAATAGGAGGCTTTGTGTGTGCTTTTACTGATGCAAACAACATTGTTGCCATACAAATCAGCCTCTTCTGTTTATATTTTCATAGTAACTGTTTTTGTAGTCTCAGTATTGGTTAAATATGAGGTTTCTGTGCCTTTCAACAAGTGATGTTAATAAGCGTTAAGTTCTAAAACTGGTTATTCCTGCTGTCCTAAAACGAGGCTGATCTTTATTTTACAGAATTGATGAGACTTTGAAAGACACAAACAGGAATAGAATTTTTGTCTTTATTCTGCTCTTTTAATGAGCTTAGCCTTCAGCCTGTGTTAGGCCTGGCTGCTGTCTCAGTGAAGCCGTAGTACCAACGACTCCTCCAGGGAGGGAGTTGTGCCAACATTTAAGAGGGATGTTTATCTGCTGCGAGGATGTTCAACCATACAAGGCTTTCAATGGACAAAACTGCCTCATCCGTAACGAAAGCGCTCAGCCCGGCAAAGTCGGGATGTGTTTTAAACAGAGTTGGAATTTCTGGCCACTGTAATTGTTTGATATTTCATGAGAACAGTGGGAATTCTTCACTGACCCAAACGAGCACAGATGCCTTTTACAACAGGCCTTTCTGCTTGAGCTGAGCAGCTCGTCTGGCTCGCTCCTTTACTGAGGGACCTTGCAGAAATGTCCCTTTTATTATTGTTGTCAAACAGTGTCTTACTGTATTGGCACTATTAAATGTCAAATATTAGTGTAGTCTGCCCTTAGAATGTTTTTAGCTACATGATGGTTGCAGAGTTGTCTAAATATCACCTATTTTTGCTGTACACTTGTACAAATGATGGAGGCTGGGTGTTTTGCATGTTCAAGCCTGCAATAACAGTTATGTCTGAGAGAAGCTGTGGCTTCATCTCTGGAAGTGTCCAGGGCCAGGTTGGACAGGGCTTGGAGCAACCTGGTCTAGTGGAAGGTGTCCCTGCCCATGGCCAGGGAGTTGAACTGGAAGTTGTACTTTAAGTCCCTTCCAACCCAAACCATTCTGTGATTCCGTAATAAATGTATCAATTTATCCAAGTAATATTAAGCATTTCTAAAACATGAATTTATGTATCATAATTCTTACAAGTCATTATAATGTTCAGTTTACGTTCTTCACAAAATGAATATTTAAAAAAATAATGAAATCCCTGCAGCTCTGTGGTTGCTGCCTGCAAAGGAGAGATTAAATGAATTGATCTGATTACAGCAATTTCCAGTAGGACTTCAGGTCTTTGTTACTCTTCTGAGTACATTTTAACTGGTAGGAAAGAGATGCTCGCTGTTGCTGCACCGTTGTGCGGCTGCCAGAGAGGTTTCCACATGTGTGACCTGCTCTCCTGAAACTTGACAGGGCAGGGGATGTTTCCTTGACTTCTTCCTCTATAGGGTTGAGTCTCAGAGCACATCGGAAACGCTCGTCAATAGTTAGAGGTCAGCATTTCAAGAAGGTCAGGGAGGCTGTTTCTGCCTGGTGAGCATTATGCTAATTCAGTTGTTAAACATATTGGAATTGCGCTTCCTTTTGCTTCTGCAGTGCTTGCAGATTCCATCGGAGCCTTTGCTCTGCGCTCAGAGTACAGAGGGTTAGTTTGGGATGGGGAGAGGCTTTTCTTGTGTGCTGTTGTTACTCACAACAAACTGGTATGCAAGAAACTGGTGTGCAGATCTCAGTTTGAATCAAGTTCTTTACATGAAATATTTGCTCAAATGGTGTCACTGTCATGTTTGCACAAGGAGCAAATTGAAGGAGATGATACCATGATGGAGAGGCTGAAGCCTTGTTTAAGCCTTGTTGAAGATGAAATATACATTTTTCTCTTCCAAAGACACTTTATTGAAGCACATGTGTAACTCAGGCCCTGGTACTGACACCTCTTACAAACGATATTGAGCGTTTTCTCTCATACCTGGTCTTGAATACTGGGAATGTCTGTTAGTATTGTTTCCTAAACAGTATGTGTAGTATCTTCAGAGATTATTTGTGATGTGTAAAGTAACAATCACACAGAGTGTTGTTTTCGTTGATATGGACTGTTGCATGCAATGTAGAAAGTAGTTAATTTGGAATCCAGTTTTTTTGCACTGTAGATTTATGGCTGGCTAAGGTGGTGTTTGTACAAACTTGGCTCTGTAAGGAACTGCTTAGTATATTTTTTAGATTGTCTCCAAAATTCTTGTTTCAGTTCCAATGGGTTATTTTATTTTGGTTTTTTTTTTTTTTAAATATAACAGCTTTAATTCCAGATTTGTACCCTTTGAAAATGCAGAAAATGGTTACTTAGAAGTTAAAGCTCTTGCCGTCTTCTCTGTTCAGCTTGGCTCCAGGAATGGTTGTGCTCTTGTGTCTGTCACATTCTGTCTAATAACCCTGGGAAGCTGGACTGGAACTGGGAGCATCATTACAGCTCGGGACAGGTGGAGCCTTCCCACGAGTTCTTAGGGCAGGATGACTCCTGCTTCCCTGCCCACCTCCTGCCCAGGGCTAGTCTGGGTTTTTCTTAATGCTTTAAAACCCTTATAAACCGTGGCCTGCTCTGTTCCCCTGCTTGTGTCGGCTCAGTCGGACACTGCGAGGCAGCTCTGCCCTGGAGATCTTGTGTCCCGTTAGTGACACTGCTTCCACCAGCACTCAGTTGCTGATGGGAGCCTGGAAAAAGCCTGTGAATATGGGAGAGGCCCCCAAACCCAGCATTTTGAGAACGTCTTGAGGAGCGTGGAGAAGGAGGTAATGAGGCAGGTGAGCATCTGGGAGCTTCAGAACTGCTCAGAGCACGTGGAAGGTGAGGGATGCCGTTTGGAGACTGGGCTCTCTGGGGGTTTCCTGCTCTGCTGCTCCTGTCAAGGGGCTGTTCTGAGTCCCTGGCATTGCTTTGAGTGCAGGTGCCGTGGCCAGCATGGGATGGGCTCTGCTATGGGGTTGTCTGAGCTCCTGAAGGCTGAGTTGTAGCTGCTAATGCTTCAGAGAGAGAGTCAGCACCAGAACTTGTCTGCAAACAGTGACCAGAGTGTGCTGTTGGCTGATCCAGTGGCCCTGCTCCCGCTTACATCTGGAGAGGAGGCTGGAGTGGAAAACTTGTTAAGGCATGAGTGTATATCTTAAACTATATAATTAACAGGAGGTTGTTTGTAAGTGTTTAACCAATATTGGCTTTAAACCAACGTGCAGGACAGTATTTGGAATAGGTTGGTCTGACTTTTATTAGGCATCGAAGTCTGTGGCATTTATCATTTTGCTGCAGAGCAAACAGGCCACACTCTGCCTGAGCACTGGGCAGGTTTGGTCAGGCAGAGCTCTCCCATCCTGTCTGTCTGCTTTTGGTTCACCCTGATTTTTGAGCACTTTGGCTCTTGAACCTGATGACTCTGGGAAGGGGAACTCAGGCTGATCAGGGCAATTCCTGGGCAGAGTTTGTGCCCGGTGGTTCACATGGACATTTGTCCATAGTTTGCTGGTTGGCTCATATGTGATGAAAGAAAATGAAAAAATGACCCAGTTTTCTTCACTAAACAGGTATCTCCTGTTGGCTTATCAAGTCTCAAAGCTGCACATTACTGGAAAATCAAAAGAAATTATATTTTGTGCCTAAATCCCTTCTGAAGTGTTCTCCACTGGCTGCTGTCTCATGAAAGGTGTTGGGATGTGTGGATCTTTGATTTCCCTTGCCACCTTTGCAGCACTTTCCCACCATACTTCATATTCAGCTGCTTGGATTGGATTGACTCTCGTTCTGTAAATTATTTGACTCAGGTGGGATTCCTCCTGCAGAAATTTTGGATGCAGTGCCAGTTGTTTTCACGACCACTTTGTGCCACTGTTTGAATTTGCAGATTTGTAACAAAAAGGCCAGCAAGGAGTTGGCTCAGCAGATTTCTCAGCAGCTGCCAGACTTACTGTGCCTCTTGAGGTCAGTGGACATGTTTTGTGCCTTCCATAGGTATCCAGCAGTGTTACTGGTGAAGCTAAACCCGGGATCAGTTGGTTGTGCTTTGCTGAGTGGCTTTGTGGGGGTAACGCAGACAGAGGTGGGGAGCTGGGAGAAGTCAGTGTATCCTGGTTTTGTTTAGGGTCAGATTTCAGTCAAAGGAATCTTCTTTGTAGTAACTTCAGAAAGGTGTTTCTAAATTCACTGTGAGTTCATTCTCAGGTTACTAAATCCCTTCCTTGGATATGCCGTGAGAAATTCGGATAAGGTGCCAGGGCAGCTGTAATTGTGGTGTGTGTGGCTGGGTGGGGGTGATTTGAGGGAAGCTTCTTGATCTGGGTGCTCATGGACAAGTGAGTACTTTTGCCAAGGTGTTCAGGTCTGGATGAATTGGTGAGAACATTCCTGTGATCTTTCATTCCTCCTAATTTTTGTTGAGCTCCAGAATATGCCTGTGTCACCTATTCATTATTATCCTGCCTTTAAACATAGGTGATCTCTACACTTTACCATGCACTTGAAGTGCATTTATGCATATTATCTTCTATCTTCATTTTGATGTGTTAGAGTGCTTCTGTGTCTTCTGTGCTTAAGAAAGTTAAAAAATCCCTACTGTTCACTTGTGGTTAAAAATGCCCTTCTGTGCCAAAGCTGTGACTGTGGTTTGAGCAGCCCTTGGGGTTCCTTGGGCCTCCCTGTTCATGTGCTGGACAGGGGGGATGTTCCACACGAGTTCTTGTGCACATCCAGGCACTCTCAGGTTCCCAGTGCTACCGTTTGGATTTCAGAGCTGTTTTTTTATACTTCAGCTATTATTTTTTTCTTTCACCCCCCTCAATAAATATGTTAATGTTTTTAGTGTCTCAACTGTTGTCTTCCAATTAATAGGCAATTTTTCCCTTTCTGTGCTTTCTCAAGCATGTAGGGAGATGGAGGGGATTGTTTAGTAGTCATAAAGCTTCTAGATAATGTGTTATCAATAATTCATTACAGGCCTTGATTTTGCTGAGTAATGTTGTGTTTCTTAAGAACAAGGTAGTGTATGATGCATGTGCAGGCTTGTTGCTGTCAGAGTTCTTGGCTTAAACATCCTTTTGTTCAGAAAGGGGAGAAATGCAGTGTCACTGCTCTGATTCCTCAGTCACACACAACCCTCTGAGCTCTGTTCCATTCATGTCACTTTGGGGGGAGGGGAAGCTCCTTTGTGGATTGCTGATAACAAGAACCGGCTCCCAGGTAACAAAAGGAACACGTGTACAAGTTGGCAAGACCAGCCAGTGGTTCTGAGGTGGGCATTTGCATTAATGGGGGAAACAACTATTTCCTGCATATGTGAAAAGCCAGATGTGCCCACCAAAGGAAAAAGAGCCTTATCATCATCAAGGCAGCAGCAGCAGCTCCTCTGGCACATTGTTGACAGAGCAGGTTTTTTATGGTGTGCAGCTCAGGACTGTTTATTGATGCCTGACAGGAGTTAGCACCCTGCTGCAGCACCGGATCCTCCCCGTGCTGAGTACACACAGAAGAGATTAAAGAGCTGTCAGAACATTGGCAACAACCTGAGAGGCAAAAAAATTCATGTCTCAGTATGTCATTTGTTGTAGAGCAGAGGATGACATAAGGGATTTTGTCCCAGGAGCGATAAATGCCATGAAGTATTTGGCTTTTATACCAACATTTTATTTGACTCAGACTAGATCCACCCACCTTGCTAGTCCAATGGTTTTTCAATATTTATGGGACGTGAGTGGAAATTGTAAATCTGAGGGTCATGTGCATTTGAATCCGAATAAGTTTTAATGGCCCCATCTGTATCCTGAAAGGCATGACTGGAGTAAAATTATTCCAGTTTAAGATTGTTAATAATGGGCTTGTTCAAAGTTGGGTCATCTTTTATGTAAAGCTTTTGAATTGCTGCTGTATGAGCAGGAGCTGAGGAAGGTTTTTGTCAGATAACTCACCTGCATTGTGCCTGGTGCTGGGTAAACCAGCGTTGTCTGTGCTGTGAGGTGTTGGCCAAGGGACTGAGGTTGGATTTTCAGTGTGGTCCGGCTGTTGATGAGGGCACTGGGAGTTTCCCCCAGAGCTGACGACAGTGACATGTAAGCCCTAGTCCAATTTCAGTTCTACTGTTCCTCTCATTTTGCCTCAAATATTTTTGGATTATGGGGATGACATGTTAAAAATAGTCCATTGTAAAATCTCATCTGTGTTCGCACATCCGAGAGAGCAATGTTGGGATCCACTTCTGCTGGCACACAAAGGAAGCTTGTGGGGAGCTGGGTTTGCCTTGACAGTGCCTGTCAGCCCTGTGCCTGCAGACCCAGGCTGGGGATGAAGGTTCTGCCTGGGAGATGCAGTTGTGTTGTTTACTAATGCCAGGTCTGCCAGTCTGTTGTCATAGTGCTTCTCTTCTCCACCAGTAGCAGTTTGATTTCATTATCTCCCAGGTCGGTACTGCTGGGGTGCAGCTTCAAGCAGGCTTGATCTTTAGCGCAGAGTTTGCTATGACTTAGAGGAGTAGGCTTTGAAATTGTTGATTTGTTCATGGAACAGAATAATCTGTTCCTGGGAATCACCTCATCCAACCCTCTGTTTATCAGTGTCTTTCTCCCATGATGCTGCAGTTCATTTCTAGAGTAGTGCCTGGTACAAGTATTTTGGGCTCGAGTGTAGTTGCTTGTTGACCGAGCTTGACTACATGTTTCTGCTATGACTAATCAAATGTCTGAAAGGTAGACGAGTGGACTGAATGGAGAAAATGCTGTGAGACAATATTGTCTGTATTGACAGAAAACATGTCATTAGCAGCCAAATCCAAAGCTGTTGAACACAGAGCTTTTTGCATATGATTTTTTAAAATAGCAAGTGGAAAATCAGCCATCAGAGAAGACATATGATGGTAGATCTGTGAGAGCTGATGCAGAACATAATTGTTCATATTGAGAATATGCAATGACAGTTTTCCCAGAGAGGTTGTGGAGTCTCCCTCACTGGAGCTATTCCAAAACCATGCCATGTGCTGTGGGATGACCCTGATGGAGCAGGGAGGTGGGACTAGATGACCCACTGTGGTCCCTTCCAACCTGAGCCAGTCAGAGATCTGTGATTTCTTTCTATCCAGGTGAAAGCCCAGGAGCAGTGTAATCTATGGCAGCATCTCTGCTCGGAGTGTTTTATCTGTAGGTGGCACGTGCTCTTTGTGAATGAGTCTTTCACTGGCAACTGTGCAGCTTCCAAATCTGTCTGTCAAGACAAGTACAGGTATAAAACTAATGCACTGTAAATCTACTTTCTTTTTTGCAGAAGCAAATGAATTTTAAAGGTTAGACCTCACATACAGATGTCAGTTGCTAGTTATATACACATATCATTTTTAATCTGTCACGATTCTGGTCTTCTGTCCTGTCATTGTTTCCTTTGTCCTCCACTTTTATGAGTTTGGTTTTTCTTCAGATGGTTAAACTGTTGAAGTGATCTCTCACTGTGTTCAGGGTAGTGCTGCAAGGCCAGTAGCCTCAGGTTTTCTTAAAGTCTGGATGAAACTGCTTTGTTTTTCTCTCTCTATGGCAATACCTTAATTCCTTTTTTATCATTCAGATGAATGTATAAGGGCTCAGCATTTATAAATTAGTCTTGGCAACTCCACGTCAATCACAGACCAGCTTGAGCTCGTACTTTCTGAAGCTGGTTTACTGTACCAGGCCACAAATGTGTTTTCCAGTGCTGGAAATCCTGTTAGAATTTGAGGAGGCAGATCAGAGGATTACAGGCTTTGTCCTTCTGACACAAAAGCACCTGCTGGGCATGAAGGCAAGCAGGAAATGTCATCTCACCTCATGCTATTTCTGTGGTACAGTGACCTTCAGAGAAACGATTCCTTCCCCCTATTCCTGCCCGGGGGCAGAGGGCCATGGCTAAGGTTTATTTCTGAAGCTTCACAGTGCTGTGAAGGCACTTGCCTATTTTTGTAATGAGTAGGTGGATTTTTTTTTTTAATAAACCAAAGCCCACGGATCTGCTTCACTCGATCCTTTGACTTGCATTCCTTGTCGGGTCAGCCAAGCCCCATCTCCTGTGGGAGTGCTGCACCTCCTCCCGTTCTCATGGGCTTTGCCTGATTCCACACTGGCTGCCAGGCTCAGCAAGGGCTTTCACTGCAGGGTGTTCTGATGGGCATTTTAACTTCACCTTTGCTCCATGAGGTAGTTCTGATGTCAGTGTCCATGTAGTTTTCACCAGCGTTTGAGGAGGAAGCTGTCCCAGTCGTATCATTGCTGCTTTTAAAACATTTGCAGCAGCTGGTAGCTCTGAAGGCAGCGAGTACAGTGGGTGAAACAGAAAATCCAGTGGTGATATCCATGTGCTGTGAGCCCCAAGACTGGAGACAGTTCTCCTTAGTCTTCCCTTGCTGCCAAGAGGACGGGAAATATGCACAGTTACAGTCAATATTTCCAGGTGTGGGTGGTCTCTAAGCTCCCTTTACTGCTGAAACATGGTACCAAGCATGGTATTGTGTAGGGGAGTATCAAAGAGAAGAATACCAGAGTTGTTTTTCAATCCCATATTTCTGTCTGTGCTGCAGCTGGCTCATCTATCTTCTTGCTCTCCTTCAGCTGTGTCCATGGTGTCCTGCCAAATGAGAGTATTCCCACCCAAAGGTGGAGCCTCTGGAGAAACACAGCCCTGCCTCAACTCTGGGGGCTTTGGGAAAGCACCACTTTCCCGAGGTCAGAGGGATCAGTAGCTCCTGATGTATTTCTCAAACAATAATGAGCCAAACTTCACCTTTCTAAAGCAAGGTCATGGAGACCGTACACTCAAAGGAGATATAAATAAAATAGTGTGTGATTAATGCCATTGTATTCAGGATATGCAGCATAAGAATATGAAAAAGACACAGCCAGGGATTTAACCCAGTTCCTTCAGAATCTGTGCAGAAAAACTTACTCTAATCAAAATTTATTTTAAGTACAGTTAAAAGTGAAGTTCAGCTTCCTGCAACAAGAAGACCACGTTAAAGTTAACCAGGAGAGAGTTTTATGATGATTCTGAAAAGGTTTGAGGAGAAATTTGTCAGGTTGCAAATTGAAGTCTCCACCCTGCGATGTATCCAGGACGTGACCCTCTTGACCTTTGGGAGCTGCAGATAGAATAAAGTTCTCCTTGAAACGACCAAACATCTTCCTGGAAGAGCCTTAATTTGACCTCTTTATCTTTTTTTCAGTTTTTCTTGCTTGTAGCCAAACCTGGTCATTAATATTTCATCTGGCACGCAATGCAGTTGTTTCTGGAATGTCTTTTTTTCCTCTTGAACTGCATGGGGAGGTTATTTGCAGGTCTTGTTTGTGGGTGAAATGCATTTACAAGGATAAAATGTAAAAGAACATTAGCAGGACTTGCAGCTGACCACAAAAGCAAAGGTTTGGTGACTGGAGCAAACAAAACAGCACTCAGAGGCCTGCTGGGAATACCGACCTTCCGCACAAACACACTTTTAGCCTCGCTTCAGCCTTATCCCATAATTCATGTTGTCCTGCAGAATGTCATCCTCTGCTGGCAGAAATCAAGATTTTGCTTTTATTCCCTATTTCAACTGCCAGAAGAATTGGACTTTCTGAAAATACCCACCCACTAATGAGCCGGGTGGAATCCCTCATGTGGAATGCTGGCTGGAAGTAAGAGATGATTCACGCGGGAGGGTGAGGATATGCAGCTTCTGGTACCAAAAAAATGGTGATTCACCAACATTTCAAAGCATTTTTCCTTTGGTTAGGGTTTGTTCTAGCTCGGACTCAGGAGACTTTAAAACAAATTAAACCCTCTGTAAAACTGGGAAGGCAAAAGAGTTTCCTGTGAAACTGTCAATGAGAGGGTTGTAGAGAAGGAAATTATGGAGGAATGGGATGTAATGAGGCAGTTGTGCAGGTTGAAGGAAATGCCAAGTGTGCTGTTATTCCCCGTGCTCTTGAGGGAATCTCTGTTGAGGAGAACATGGTGTACAAAGAGGAAATCTTCAGCCAAGAGTCAGGCTTGGGTGAAGTCGATCTCGGCAGAGAATTAGTTGCCCTGAATTTTCTATGGAATGGTGGTCATTGCCCCCAAAACTTAGAGTGGAGAAATTTTTGGATCTTAAAACCCCCAAAATGGGTAATCAGTAATAAATCTATGGTTGCAAAGTGGACCTTTTTAAAGGCTGAAACTGTTTTCCAGACATAACTGGAGCAATTGGCCCTTTTTGTTATGTTGATCCTGTTTGATTACGCTTCATAAGTGACACAGACATTGTTATGAAAATAGCAGTGGCTGACACTGTGGAAGCAGACTATTATGTATAATTTTTTTCCCAAGTCATTCCTTCCAGACTCATCTCTGCCTCACAAATTCAAGGAAATATGGAGGATGACTCCCTGTGCCCTGCAGCTGTCATGGTGTGTTTTGTCTCAATTACACACAGTTGCATTTTGCTGTTGAATTGTGTTTTATCTTAAATTAATCATAGAATCCCAGACAGGTTTGGGTTGGGAGGGACCTTAAAGGCTATCCCATTCCACCCCCTGCCATGGGCAGGGACACCTTCCACTATCCCAGGTTGCTCCAAGCCCTGTCCAACCTGGCCTTGGACACTTCCAGGGATGGGGCAGCCACAGCTTCTCTGGGCACCCTGTGGTGGTGCCTCATCACCCTCGCGGTGTTTTTCCGTCTCAGCTCATTGTCCTCCTGCATCAGGAATGTGCTTAGGTTCATGTTGACCATTACATGGACAAGCCAGTGTTTTTAATACTGAATTTTTGCTTTAATAAGCAAATGTTGTGGCCTCTGTGGGGCCAGTTTGAATTACTGAAGCTGCAGCTCTATAATTTGTTACCCTTTTTAACTGCCTGACCTTTGCAGCGTGCAGATTAAAATACAAGGTGTAAAGTTCTCACCCTGGTACTGAGATGGTAGCACTTAATGGAAAGCGTGTTTGAAAATATTTTGGTTCTTCAGTGCGGCTGGATCTGGGTGAAGCTCTGGCAGGTGATGATTGTTATGCAATTGTACTGGCAGGAGCAATTAGAGGTTTACAAGTGCTTGTAAATGCTGCTATTTATAGGATGGACACTTCATTTAACCAAACTAATCTTTTCTCAGTGGGAGGAAGTGTCAGAGTGGAGAATTTCATCCCTGGGCTGGGATTGGACTGTAGTGTCCAAAAGAACAGTGTCCTTTTTTTAAAAGAAAAGCACTAGAGGCTTCCAAGAGACCTGCACATGGGGAATGGAGAGAGGGGGTTTTAAATTTTGCAGTGCTTTGGAATTTTAATATTAATGATCTGTGAGGCTTTGCAGGTCATATCTGGCTTGTGAGATTTGGAATATGCAGTTTTAGTTCTCAACCTCCAGGTTTTGATCATTAAGAAGCAGAACTGAGTTTCTGACTGTAAATCTGGGAAAAGATAACTTGAATGCATTTTGTTTTTACTTTGTGAATGAATTTTTCTGGGGATATTTTTAAGAATTAGAACCAGTATGACGGTATTCTTGTTAATCTTTCTCTTTGAGAGACCTCAAATGTCCTCTTAAATACAACTGATGGATCCCATTGCAGTGAATAATAATGTGAATCAGGCTTAAGCCCAAGAATAGAAAAGGCCTGTTTTTTACTGAATTACTTACATGATCTACTTGGTTATAAAAGTTTCAGAAAAGGCTTTTTCCCCCCTCTTTGTATTATTTTGATTGTACTGTAGTAAGTCATGCTCTTGTCAGTGCTCACACTCGTGGTCAAGTTATTCTGTTCTTCGTACGTGCCCAGTAAGTGATTGGATTAAATAAGAATTAGCAGAGCAGATCCCATCAGCATCTCTCCAAGTGTAGCAACCAGCAGCAGGAGGATTGCTTTGGAGAACTGACAGGGACTGCTGTGGACTGATCCGAGGGTATGGGCAGTGAGGACAGGAAGGAGAAAAGAGAGAAGAAAACAGTTTTTAAAGACTGAATCATTTACAACAGCAGGGCATCCCTTTTGTAGGAGGGATGAAATAAACTGTGGTTTATGGTCATCTGTTCCCAGTAGCTCCTGTGGCTCATGCCAGGGAAAACCTGTAGGGCAGGGGAATATGGAAGAATCCTGGAATTGCAGAATAGTTTGAGTTGGAAGGAACATGACAGACCACCCAGTTTCAACCTCCCAACCATAGTCATGGGCAAAACTCTTTTTTCAGGAGCTGTTAATAGCTGTAATTATACAAATCTCTTCCTGTATTTACACAATAAAGGGAACAAGTTTTGTACAGTGGAAGCAGATTTGCTGATAAAGTTGTATCTAAAGAAGAAAAACTTTGTGTTTGGTAATTTTCTATGGAATATTCTTAGTGCAAACAGCCATGGATATTCAGCTGGAGCCAGGCTTTCTGCGTGGTTTCCATGTAATAAACTGGATTTTTGATGGATTTTTTTTGGTTTTGTGTGTTTGGGTTTTTTTAATAGCAGAGAGATTTTCTCTGTGCCATTTTTATGCTTTCCATCCTTAGAGAAGACAGATGGACTTGTTTATCTGCTGCGAGGTTCAGGGACAGATTATAGATGATTTTGTTTTGTGTCATTTAAAACGTTCTTATTTATGAGCAAGGAAGTAGGCAATAATCACGTGATTCATGGTGGAAAAATTATCTGCAGGCTGCTGCTGTTGTCTTAATAGGCTTAAAGGAATTAGAAGTGATGTAAATAATAGTTGTGTGTGGAGGGTGGGCAAGTGCCAGCGACAAGGGTGTGTTTTGAGTAAAGCCCTTCCCGTGTGATTTTTTACAAAAATAACCCTGTGAAGTGAATAATCCATTTTGATTTCTAATTAAGAATGTTAATATCCCTTGTAATGATAGATCTTTTAATTAAAAATACAAACAACACCTCAGGGCATTAAGATTTGAAGGCTTGGAGGAGCCTGGAGGAGTATTTGCCTGTACATCTCTATAAAACCCTGTGGTGGCTCAGCTTGGCCCAGGAAAAATCCCAGTTGCAGGTGTTTGGAAGCTGAGGAAGAGGAGCAGCAGAGAAGAGCCATGCCTTGATGTGCCAGAGTTTCTTTTAAAACAGGAAGTATTTCAGAAAGAATTTCAGTGACATTTATAATTTGATTTGTGTACACAGAACATGCCCCAGCACAGCTGAGGGGAGCGAGGGCACGGCTTGGGCAGCACAAAGAGAAACAGTGCCCAGAACCAGGGACAAGGGGGTTTGGGGGCTCTGGCACACGGGATGGGGACAAGCAGGGGACAGAGGGGCAGCAGGACATGGCAGCAGGGGCAGCTTGGCCCACTGTCCCTGGGCAGAGGAGGTCAGGGAAGGGAACAACAGGTTGTAGCTGACGATGAGGGATTTACAACTGTAGTAGTACGATTACAGTAGTATTACTAAATATTAATAGCATCTGAAATCCTCCTGCAATTAAGTTTATGGTTGATCTTTTTAAATTGCCCAAAATTTTTTACATTGCCAGCTTAACTAGAGGTATCTTATTAGAGAGAAGTAGGTTTCTCGAAACTGAGATGCTTCAAAAGCAAGACACGATGTCCAGTGTATATTATATGTGGCACTGATAATATGATTCCTCTTTATCAAATGTACTTTTTGAATCACAGGGGCCTTTTAGTTTTCAAAGTTGGGTGATTAATTTTTCCCCAAAATATTTTGTTCTTTTTGGAATACTTGTCTGCTTTGGGCCCTGTATCTGTTACAGGGTATCTGAATTTCAAACCTGGCAACTGACTTCGGTAGATTATGTAGGGAAAAATGGGGTCCTGTGAAGTTGGAGTGTGATGAAACTTAGGAAGGGGTAAATTGTGGGTTAGGAATGTTGGCTGGAGAAGTGTTGCACACTGTTAGCCAGGATTAGTTCTCTCATTGTATATTCACTGCCTCGCGTTCCGTTGAGGATCAAGTTTTAGTCCATTTAAGAAGCTCTGTGCTCCCTTCTTCTATTCCAAAGAAAAGGAACTACAGAATGATAGGAGGGAACTTATTCTCAGGTACTGCAAGACAGATGCTGTTTCTACAGCTGGATTTTTCCCTTTGCAGTATTGCCTGTGAGCATTGCCCTCTTCCCAGCAATGATTCTGTTCCCTTCAGGGCACCTCCCAAACCTTTGCATCCTTGGAATGCGAGAGCATTTTAATCGGATTTTGGTGGCATTTCTTAGAATAAAGGAGTGGGAGAGGGAGGAAGATTCCATGAAGGTCTGTGAGATTGTGGAAGGGACAGATTGATGTGGATAAGCTGCTTGGGTTAGTGGCTATTTCCGAACGGCGAGGTCAGGGATGGCATCGGGGATAAGTGGTTGAGACAGAACTCCAAGTGGATTGGAAGATGAAAGGGAACGGGCAAGGTGAGCGGAGTTCATTTGCCTGCCTGAGAGAGGGAGCACAAACAGGGACAAAAATAAATCCCTGCATTTCAGTGCCAGTGTGGGCTAAGTCTGGTCAAGGGAAGCTGAAGGTGAAATGACCATTTCTGCAGACTGCAGACCCAGGAAGGCAAGATCCTGGTTGGGGTCTTTAATAATCACATGCAGGGAGCTCCATACAGAATCTGCAAATAAGTGTATTTATATGGTAAATTCACACCAAAATAGGGCTGGTGAGAAGTGTCAAAAGTGCCCTTGAGACAAAAGGGTAGCAACCTAAAATTGAGCCCCTGCCTACAAAATACAGCATACATTTCCTAAAAATGAAGAGTATGGCATCTTTTAAAGGAAAAAAATCATGTAACCTTACCTAGCCACCTGCATCTGCTGCAAATTTAAATATATTTTTTATTAAGAAAATTCAGGTTACTTCTTGTAGCTGAAATTCTAATTACTTCAGGTTTTCCCTCAACTCCGCAGTAAGAATTTAATTAGAGCCAAAGCTCTTCTCCTTTGTTTGCTGGCAAGATACTGGAGAAAATTGCTTTGTCATGGTAAAAGTCCCATTTTGATGGAAAATCAGCCGTTTGCAGGTCAGCTGCTCAGGTAGCACCTCACAGACTGCTGTCCCAGAAAGGAGCTTTGCAATAGAAAGTAAATTACAGTAATTGAGATTATAGTAATGCAGAACTCTGTGTTTAACCAGTGATTGACAGCACTTGGATTTGTAAGCAGTCTCTCTGAAATGTGGTTTTAACTGTGTTCAGATTTAGCGTGTCTGCTGTGCAGCCTGAGTTACTCTCCCTTCACCTTTCTGTTAGACATTTTAGTGGTATTTTCTTGTTGGTTCTTTAATAACTGTTTGAAAAATAAACATTTTTCTGCTTTATGCAGTTCCATCAGGTGACTTTATACTTGGGAACCAGCTTTTTTTTCTTTAAAATGCTCTGGATTTTTGTCTCCATGGCATTACCGGTGTAGGTCTGGGTATGTGCCACACCCGACTCTGAACTCTTTTTATTTGCAGGTGAGGTCTGGGCAGTGTCTCTGCAGTGATTGCCTTTCCTGTCCTTAATGTGACAGAGCTCTTGTCACTATGAGAAGGGATTCGGGCCCCATGGGTTGGTTGCAGCAGCAAATGCAAATTATGGTAAGTGGGAGAGTGGGGATTTGTAGGATTACGTTTATTTGCATTGTTTAGTTCTGGGCCTTGGCTATTAGATAACAAATAACACCTTCAGTCACACTAATCCTGATATTTTTGGCAGTTTGAAAGTATACACTTAATGCACCTGGCCAGCTGCTTATGTTGTAAAGAAGAGTTGACATTTGTACATCAGTGTGGAATCTTGGAGTGATTTGGGTTGGAAGGAACCTTAAAGCTCATATTGTTCAAATCCTGCCATGAGCAGGGACACCTTCCACCTTCCAGGTTGCTCAAAGCTCCATCCAACATGTCCTTACACACTTTCAGGGATGGGGAGTCCACAAGTTCTCTTGAGACCTCTGCTTCAAAAAAATAAATTAATTCATTTATTTCTAAGTGTCTCGGCCTTTAAAATGTACTCCACCAATGGGACCTCAGTGCTGTGCAGAGGCTCTTGCAGGATTTGTGATGTATTTGGTTGTTGGGCCAAATCAGTGAATAATGGTGTTTCTTGCTGTTTTTTAAAGGAAAAGGAACACTATGTCTTTCAGCATGATACATTCTGGAAACAGCATCTCTGAAAGGCACCTTGATATGAGTTTGCTTCCTCTTGAATTTAAATGAGAATGATGATATTTGATCTTCATGCTGACTCTGCATCAATACTTGCATTTTTCTTTTTTTTTTTTTTTTTTTTGCAGACTCTTTTTCCTTGTTGGAGTTTTTCAGTTCTGTTGGATGTGTAATTCCAGCTATGGCAACGAGAGTAGAAATAAACTCTCCTTTGGCGTCTTTGACGGCAGTCCCTGACCTGACTGAGCTCCGGAGCGAGGACAAGGCGCAGCGTGTGTATGTCAGCGTGCTTTCGGATGCGAGCAACAAGGCCAAGGAGGCTTCAGCATCCCTGACTCTCGAAGAGAACAAGAAGTTTGGGAGTTCCTTGAGATCCGCAAAGATGCCGTCGCTGGGATCGAGGCCGAGACTTTTCCCAAAGCCCTTTTCTAAAGAGAAGCCTCCAGAGGCTTTTGCAAATGTTAAACCCCCTGTCCCAGCTTTCAGATCCAGCAGTCGGATCGGAACGGCCACTGAGGAGACGTCATCTGTGAAGGTGTTCAGTGGAAATGTTCCTCCGTTAGTAGATCAGAAGGTGATCGAAACTGGAAATCAGGCTGACAGTGACGTGGTCACAAACATGACTTTCTACACTGGGCCCAGTGCCAACACGGTCATTCTGTTCGAGCCAGCGGGGCCAGAGCAGGCCAAGGTCAGCCTGGCCCAGGAGAAGAGGGCTCAGGACCGCAGAGGATTTGCTACTCTGCAGACAAAGGACCTTCAGTGCAGTGTGAAGCTGGAGAAACCATCCGAGACATCCAGGAACCCTGAAGGATCTATCCATAGGCAGATGTCATTTTCCTCCAGTCTCAGACCTGTCTCTTGGAACTCCCTCAAAACTGGGGAAAAAAAAGATGCTCATGAAGTTCACCCAGAGGAGAAAAACAGTGATCATGCAAATAATCTCAACAATAAAGTTGATTTCTCTGTTGATGTCCAGCAAAGGGCAAAACATAGACCAGTGTCTGCTATTTTTCTGGAATCCTTACGAGATCAAAAGCATCACACTGCGGAAGCTTCTGAGGAAAAATCTCCCCCGGAGAAATCTGGGGTTAGAAAACCAAGGCCTTTGTCCATGGACCTGACAGCCAAGTTTGAACATAAAGATCTTTCTTCTTGCAAGAAGACTTGTTCATCCCATGAAAGCAAGGAAAACGTATCCATAATTACTTTTACTGATGTGGGTTGTCATGATCAATCTGAAATGGGGCCAAAATCTGAAGAAACTGAATTTAATAAAAGCAGTTCTTCTAAAACAAATTTGAAATGCAGTAGTCAGGACATTGGCATTCTAAGTAATGGGAAATACACGTGGGAAACGAAACTTAAATCTAAAAGTGAACAAATTGAGACAAACCCAGAAATAACTACTAACTTGCACAGTTCTGAAAGGAGCCCTGAAACAACCAGTGAAAGCAGAACTAATAAGGGGGGGAAAAGAGCAGATCAGAAGGAAACGTACACGTTTCTAGGCTGTGAAAGCCCTGCGGCTTCCTCAGAAAAAGAGGGTAATATCTTAAGAGGAAGTGTCAAAAAACACATTAGTTTGTTTACTTCAGAAAATCCCAGTCCCGCAGTGGATACGGAGCCTCTCCCAGCAAGTGCCGAGAAGGAGAACAGGTGCGTGACCATCCAGCAGAGAATCAAGGAGCTGACAGCAGAAAACGCCGACGTTAAGGGGGGGAACCTGCGCAGGTCACCGCAGTCACGGCCGCTCTCCGCCGACCTCACAAAGCTGTAAGTTGCAGAGAAGTTCTGTTTAATCCTCTTAACTTCGTGTCGTTCAGTAAAACTTGCTCTCTCAGTCCAGTAAAATAGCTGATCATTTGGCTTCCACTGAATGTAGTTCTTTATGCTGTTATTCTTGAGCCCCTTTCCTGCCTTTTCGTACCCGAAAAGAGAGAAAAATTAATGAAGTATGCTCTGACAACTAAAAAATAAATAAATCTGCCGATACTGTGGCCTTTGCATGCAGCTGTAACTGTAGATCCATGATTAACATTTCCTGCATTTTACAATCTTGAGGTGAGCCTGTGGATTGCCAGCTCATGGACTGGGAAGAAGGCAAAAGAATGGTCCTCCTGACAGCGGTATGGGGAGTCAGAATTTCAGGCAGGCAGGAGTCTGATTTCACTGTTGGGATCAAAAT
This sequence comes from Corapipo altera, assembly GCF_003945725.1. Lineage (NCBI taxonomy): Eukaryota > Metazoa > Chordata > Aves > Passeriformes > Pipridae > Corapipo > Corapipo altera. The sequence goes on from NW_020884906.1 coordinate 7,682,586, forward strand.
AAACAAATTTAACTGAGGCATGAGATTAACATCTCTTTTCACAGAATCATTGAGGTTGGGAAAGACCTCCAAGATCATCAAGTCCAACCGTTGACTGATCACCACCTTGTCAACAAGAGGTGCTATAGTTCATTATGTATCTCTGAATTTCCTACTCTAAAATAGGCTGCATAACTAACAGCTTTTTGGGAAACAACAATCCTTCAGTCTAGATACAATTAAACCAGCAAATACAGTAACTTTCTATGAAACAGTGATATTTCTCCTTTAAGAAATGAAATTTGTTGGAGAATTTCTACCAGTCTGCTTTGGTGAGCAGTGAACCTGCTCACTGACTAACTGGACTAAAGAAGTAATACAAGTTTTTTGCTTTAGGTTTTCAAGTCCAACATCAAGCAGTGAAGCAAAGCCTGAGAAACCTGCTGAAGCCAGAACTGACCCTATCCGTGAAACGCAGGAAAATCCAAAAGTAAGGAAGTGGCACAGCAAGTGGGCTCCAGCTGGGATTGCGCTGGGAGGGCAGTGAGTGCTGTCCTGTTCTGTGTGACTTTTAAATGGGTATTGAGAGTGTTATTGCTGACACAATCCCAGTGGGTTTACTGGTGTGAGTCTGTCTTTAGGACACACCAATAAAGTAGAGGAGTATCATGTTTGCTGAGCTGGTAAAGTTCATTGTGCACACTGCTAAATGTATGACTGGTATGGAGGGAGAAGGATTTTATGTACCATTCTTAAAGAATTCTAACACGTGAAACCACGCAGTGAATCACCTGTGGCTGTGGTGGGTTTGTGCTGTGATTATTCTTTATTTTCTCCAAGCAGAGCATTAGGATTGTGCATTCCTACATCCGAGTCACAGCTCCTGATTAATCACAACCTGGACCTTGCGTGTCAGCCTCCTCAACAATAACTTGAGCAGTTTAGACAATAGAGTGTTCCAGGGAAAGTGATGATTTGCTGTGGAAGCTTTAGGCTCTCTTTGTTTCTAAGCAACACTTCGGTGTTTCAAAACAGAACTTCTCTGCTGACACTTCTTAGCAGAGGAGATTTAAAGTAGTTTAAGGTTGTTTTGTTGTGAGTTCTCATGACTGTGCTTTTTTCCTGTCTAAGATAGGAATATATGGTAAGGAAACTAGGAGCTACAGGTGCAAAGTTTCTGTAGCTTAGTGTTATTTTCAAGAAGAGCAATTTTTTTTTTTTAAAGGAAATCTTTCATTAATGGAAGACAAGAAAGTAGGATTAAAAAAATTCCCCTGAATTCCTAGAATGATATAGGTCAGACTTAGAAATCTTTATAAATGTCTTCAGTGTTAATTTTCTGACATTCTTCAGCTTTTTTAAGAGAATCTGGAGTCAACTCCAAGTTTTAAATTTTAAACTTGAAAAGAACATGGAACTCTTGTAAGACCTCCAGTATTCTTTGATTCCCTGTGTTGCACAGAGTAGGTGCAAGTAAGTTTTACAATAAACTCTATTGCACATCTTTGAATAAACTCTCTTAACTGTTGGATTTTCTCATTCCAGAGTAAGGAGCTGAAGGTTGCACAAGGCACAGATTTCACAGAAGCACATGTTACTGGGAAGCCTTGGAAATCCCGGCACATTTCAAAGATAACCAATACACCTGATCAGCTGGAGAGGAAAGGAAGCTTCCTTGGGGATGCTCAGCATTTCTCTCAGCAAAGTGAAAGTTCTGTCTTGTTCACAAGCAGTTTTGAAAAAAAATTAAACCCAGCACTTCTGGAAAAGCCCTTCATTAAAACTGTCCGAGCCACTATGTTTGAGCACAATGTGCAGAGACACAGCGTTGCTGTTGAGCACTCTGGGGCTGATGCTGCACTGAAAAGGAGCCAGGAGCCTGAGGCGAAGCAAGACGTGGTGGTTTTGGGGCCCAGCAGACGATCGTGGATGGGAGAAGGGGAGGAAACTACCGCTGCAAAGAAGGAGCATTACAAGCCATCTGATTCATCCAAACACACAGCAGATGCAGAGAAAAGTGGCAAACCAGCTTGTTCGAGTGAAGACAAGAAAATGATTCTCTTAGAAAAATCTTCGGTTGAGAAAAGTGAAAAACCCACTGCTAAAAATGCAGAAGAGTCTCTAATTTACCAACGAATAGAGCCCAGGTATGAAGTCTTTCAGACGTGTGGGGAAAGGGCTCTTAGTGAAGCCATCACAATGGCTCCTGAGAAAAAGGCCATGACACTCAGAGCTAGAAAATCATCTGTGAAAGAGAATAAAACTGATGAGGATGTTGGACACACGGGGCAGTCAGTGAGGGCAAGTAGTCACACTCTCTACTTGAAAGAAGATACTGTTGTTTCAGAAGCTAGAGAGGTAAAAGTTCTTACAAGCAAGGCTGTGTTGAGAGAACCTAATGATTTTCTCTCCAGTGAATGCACTTTACCTGAACAGAAAAAGGACTCTGATAAAACAGAACCTGATTCGCTGTTAATAGTAACTGAGAAAATACCTTATTCCACAAACAAAAGTAAAGTTTTGGGAATTAATGAGAAAGTAAACAAGCTACATTCTGAAATTAGAAGTGATAAGAGTGAAGTCTCTTCCACAGATAAAGCAGAGAAGTCTAATGTGGTGAAATGCTCTTCTGAGAAAAGGAGTTTTCGGGCAGGTGGGACAGACATTTATGAATTCAGAACCAACCTGGATCGTGAAGTTGTTTCAACAAGTGTGAGTAAACACGGGGCCCATTCTTCCTCAGGGCTTTCAGGTGGACAATTTTTTAAACCTTCCACTAGCCACCATCCTAATGCACAAGTACAAACCATAAATAAAGAGGAATCTGGGGCCTTTGGGTTAAGGAAAAGTCTGGACTTTAATTTCAAAGAGCGAGACTTTAGCTTGGCTAGTGCAGCTCCTGAAAACAGTGAAAAACTCAGAGTAACAGATCCAGAAGAGAAAGTCAGGAGAAGCAGAAGTAGTGTTTCTGACTTGAAGATTTCTGAAAGGTGGAGGAGGAGGACCTTGCCTCAGGAGTCGGCCAAGGCAGAAGAAGTTGTGTGGCTCACTCCTGAAAATATCAAGAGGCTGAGTCGGACAGATTTATTGCAGTTGGATGAGGATTCACTTAAAAAGAGAAACAAAAATATCAAAGAAGGGCTGGAAGGGAGTGAGGAAAACCAGGCTGTTCTTGGCAGTTCTGATGATTACTTGAAACATCAGAGTTCTGTCTTCGAGCCAAAGGCAACTTTTTTTGCAGTGACTTATCAGATTCCTGGTATCAAAAAAGAGAAAAGCTTTGTTGGTGCTCCCAGTGCAAGTGAAATTAATACAGTTTCCAGTTCAAGTGGGGGAGCAGCAATTAATCTGGACCCTGTTTTTCCAGGAAGGTCCAAACCTGTATTGCAGCAACCAAATAAAAATGTGATGAGTGCAACTTGTAGAGAGGACTCCCGGGAAGTGCATATTAGCAAGGATTGGGTCAAGGAAGACAACAAAGATGCTGTTTTATCCAAAAATGTTACATTTGGTAATTTGTCTTGGAAGGATAACCAACAGCATCGTGAAAAAGGTCTGGATCATTCTAAAGAGAAAATTATAGATGTTGATGCTTTCCTGTTAAAACAGAACCTGGAAAACACAGTTCAAATTGATCTCAAAAGTAGCAGAAGGAAAGTCTCCTCTTCCCATGAACCCCGGTCCCCCCCATGTTCAGCACAGGTACGTAAAGACACTGAACCAGGCCCCCAGAAAAGGAGTGAAAATAATCCTGATTTACCTGTCAGGAGGGCTGAGGGTAGTTACAGATCCCAAATTCTCGATATTGATGCACTTATGGCAGAATATAAAGAAGAGTCAGCCAAGGCCAGTAAAGTTCAAGATAAGCTCTCTGAAGATCTCAGCTCATTGAGTAGGGAGAAATCAAAGAACAAAAGAAATGTGTCTGATAGGACGAGTCTTTCCTACAGCTGGAACGAGTGGAAGAGTAGATCAGATCACTCTTCTGTTAATAACAAAGCAGGTGAGTGTGTAGAAGAGCAACACAGGCCAGAGAAACTAATTCTAAATGAAAAGAGCAAAGAGAAACTGGAATTACGTAGCCCTGACTTTGATAAGCTGAAGTCCAAAGACAGAAAGTTCAGCCCTCCTTACTGGGGAAACCCCAGCATCTTCTTCTCAGAGAAGTTTGTAAATTCATCTGTGGAATTCAGTAGGAAGAAAACTTTCATTGTTGATGAGGACGAGGAAGTGAATTTAACCTCCAGGAATCAGAGTCCAAAATTCGTAATTGAGAAGGTACAGCCTGTAAACGTAGTGGGGACAGACCAGAGGCTGGAAGCCAATTTTGCTTCCAAGTTGTCCATAAAGGCAGATGATGGGCTTTTACAGAAGAGGTTGGTGACAAAAGAACAGTTCTTGGAGGTGTCTCCAGAGGGTGACTGGAGCAAAAACATAGTGAGGAGCTCCACAGTGAGGAGCAAAGACAACGCAAATAAGGCGACATGTGAGAGAGACTCTTCCAGTGTGAAGATTAAAACTGATTGGAGGAGCTACACGTCTGGTTTTGGAACAGCACCCCCGGATTTGAGACGATCCTACTCGGAAAAATGCCGCCAAGGAAGAGACAGTCTGCCACTGATGCAGGAGGTGAGGGGAAGGAAGGATCTACATCAGTCCAGGCAGAGCTTCCCCCTGGAAAGTGTGGATCATGGGTGGAAACACAAGGTGTCAGCTCCGTCAGAACTGTTCTTCCATGAAGATAAAAAGGTATTTCCAAATGGTATCAAAGTGTTTCCTGTAACTGAAACTGAACTTTATTTATTAAAGCCTTTCTTGTGTCTCATACCACTTTTCAGCGCCAACTGTGACTCTGCAGCAAGGGAGCAGGTTCATACTTTTCATTAGAGTTCATTTCCTTTTGGGTTCTGTTTTGTTGAGGAATGTGTGTTGTATTAAATGGCCAGATTTTTGGTGTAAGTCTATAAATATTTATTGATGTTTCCATGGAAAGCTTGAAAAAGCTTTAAAACGTGTGTTTATTATATTATTAATGCTATGAACCTGGGATGTTAAATTGTTAACTCTCCAATTTTATATTTACTTGAAAAGAAGTTATTTCCTTTATTTTATAAATTGTCAGCAGTGATCTTTTTGGACCTCCCTTTGGTTTTGTTTTTTTGTCTTTTTCTGAATGAAGCAAATATTATTTTGTCTGTGGAACTCCACTGCTGATAGTGACTTTGGTGAGAGGCAAGAGATTCCCTTATCACGGTGACATGTGAATGCAGTCCAAAGGTTGGACGTGATGAACTTTTCCAACCTTAATGATTCTATGATTAAAGCATAGGATGTTCATGGCTGTATATCTAACAGCATTCACAACTGCATTTTACAGGCTTCTAGGAAAGAGTGGACCAAGCAGAGTTCAGACAAAACAGAGGGAACAGACTTTTCCTCAGTGTCTGCTCAGAGGAGCCGCCACAGTTTCTATAAGGAGAGAAGAGTGGATTTCGGGACGGTAGGTGATCTTGGAGGAGGTTTTTGGGAGGGATGAGGGAGGTGCAGCTGTTTTCCTTCTTGCAAAGGCCTGTGACAGAAAGTGTGTGTGCCTGGCAGAGATGCACTTGCTGGGGAGTTGAAGTGGCTAGAGGATGCTCCTCCCTGGGATCCCACTGCTCCCTGCCAACCCTTCACACGCAAAACATCAGCCATGCAGCTTGTTCATTTTGCTTCCTAAGTGAGGAGTTTTCACCCTGAACTCTTAAGAACTCTCTAGAGCATTATGCTTTCTTGTTGGTTTCTCAGATATTGAAAATGACTTGATTTCAGATATTTATTTCTGGAAAATTGTGCAGACAAACAGAACCGTGTCAGAGGCTGAGAAATGGAGGGGTTTAATTTTCTTTCTGTAAGCAACACATAGAGAAGTGTTTCTGTGAAGGATCACAGCTGACATTTTGGGTAGCCTGATGTCTCTAATATACATAATATTGGGGTGAATTCCCACTTACCGTTGTTGGGTGATACTCTCAGTTTCAGAAGGATGTCCTGACTTTAGCCCACAGATAAATCTATGTTGGGAGATAGCACCCTCCATCCAGCTGTTGTCCTGAAATAACAAAACAAAGGTCTGGATGTTCCAAAAGCTACATAATAAATGAAATACCAACATTTTATGAGGGAAATAAAGGACTTGAAAAGGGGAGACTGAAGGGTGTTGCCACTCTGACTGTACCAAGGTCAACCCTCCCCTGTCCTCTCTCTCTGGCAGCATATTGTGTGGTGAGGAGCTGCACTGCCCTCTGCAGAGGCCCTATTCTGTCATTACTCACTCTGTTTGCAGCCCTTTACCAGAGAGCACACGAAAAGATAAAAAAGGAGAGGGACTGAGTTCTTTTTTCTAGTACAGAAAAAGCAAGGACCCAGATCTATGAGGATTTTATAAAAAAGTCTCCTAATAGGGGTTTTGGAAACAGGCTCATTTTGTTCTTCAGTTCTAGTCTTAAAACTTCATGGAAGGTATGCAAAGGCTGATGACCCCTTCTCTTTTCCATTCCTAGCGTGGGATTCATCTAAGGAGGAGTTTGGGTTATTTACAGAATTGGCAGTTATCATTTAATCCCTAGAAGTTGTTACATGCCATCAGCTTATGGTGCAAATGTGTAAAGGTGTCGTTGGCAAGGTAGGATATGTGGGAGAGAAGTGCTGTCAGAAGGAGTGCTGGGATAACTGAACTGTTCAGGTGCTGTACTGGAATAAATATGACTGTTATTCTCCAACTTGGTTGTTAACTGGGAGGTTACTCAGAATAGTCCTTTAACTTCACCAAATGTAGCCTGAGACAGGAAAGGAAGGTGGGAAAGGAAGACTCAGCCCCAGGAAAATAGAAAATTCTTCCGTGTGTGGCACCCCCTGGAATTCAGTAGGATCTGAGTGCTTTACTCCCCTGTGTTGCTTTGGAAAGCCCCACGGGGTGTGTTTGGTGTGCAGTGCCCTGGGAGCCAAAGGGGAGCTTGGTCCTCCTGTGTGTGAAGTGTGAGCGAGAAGGTGCGTGGAAGGGGCTTTTACCTGCGTTTGGGAGGTGGAAAACTCACCACACTCGTGTCTTCCTAAGCCCCACACGGATATCACAGCAGATTATGTAAAACCAAACCATTTCTTGTGCACAAAGGTTATGCCTTCGTTGCATTTGGAGAAAATACAGACTTTGGGCGTGGAGTCGCTGTTTCAGCAGCACGTTCCAACACTCCCCTCTGCTGGAGAGACACATCGCAGTGCACGTGAGGTGGAAGAACACGAGGGGTCAGGAATGAGCCACGACAGAGTCACAGTTAAATCGCTTATTTCCTCGGAATTTGCACACGATCTCTGTTTCCTCTGGTGCACTTGTAAAGGAGGATTAGATGGAAACGTGACATAGTGCTGCTGTTTGGTTTGAGTGGTTTCTGGTCTGTGCAGCTGGGAAGTTATTTTCTTGTGACATAGTAACAAAAAGTATTCTGCAGTGCATATGCTTGGTCACTCAGGATATTGATTTTGTTCGAGTGAGACTGAGAGCTCAAAGTGACAAGTGTTACTGTAGAATGAATGATTCACTTTGATTCACATTCACCACTGAAGCAGTGTGATAATGATATTCTTTGGTATTTGACAAACCAGCTTACGTGAATATCCATTTGTTGCATTATTCCCCATTATGCCCCATAATTGCTGTATTTATGATAACAAACAACTGCTTGAATGACATTTGCCAGGACAGCTAATGAACGAGGTTCTTATGGTTTTATATGGAAGCAAGGAGCAGTAGTATCATTTTACCTCTGGAGAAGTAATTTCTTTATGATGATATTCCAGGGATTCTACTGTAATTAGGTTGTTTTTCAAAACATTACAAAGGACAGCTTTGAAATCAAACCATTACAGTATATTTGACAATATGGGATTGGTGTTTCAAATTGCAAAGGATGATACTCTTGAGATTTAACACTCATCTAAATTGCATTTTTTAGCTGCTTTGAGTTAAAAAACAGAGTAATGCTTTTATAAAAATTCCTATATCACTGCTAGGCTTACATCATGTCATCATCTGTGGTTTTGCTATGGGTGGTACTTGTCTCTCTGTGTTTTAGCCCTTCTGCAGCACAGCGTAGATGTAAAAATGAAGTTGTTTTCATGTTTGCTCTGAACAGAGTGGGAGTTTTATCTCACTGAATCAACTCCACATCTCAGACCTTGTAGCAGGCAGAGCTCACCTGCACAGCTCAGGGCCTCGGGCTGTTGTGGGGGTCTTTTCTTTTAGAGCTGGAATGCAGGTGGAGGGATAGATGTAACCACCTGCAGCATCCAGACCCTCTCTGGTTTGTGGCTGTGGTTGGACATGGGGCTGTTCCGCACTTGGAGCTGCCCAGGAATGCTCTGTCCCTGCAGCGTGTCAGGGACAAGCCCTGGGAGTTCAGGAGGTGTTAACAAGTATTGAATGTCCTGAACTGCAGTGATCCCATCACAGCTGACACAGGGCTTTAACCTTCTGACGGTCAGTCACAAACCTCAATTTTTGATTGAGTCATCAAGGCTGATAGAAGTCTTGGGAACTAAAACCTGAGGAATGTGTGCTGGGACTCATCCTCCAAATACAGTAGCTGTGGTTGTGCTGGGAGGACACCTTCAGCTGGAAACAGAGCAGCTTTAGAGCAGCTGTGGGTTATAACCAGCTTTACTGCTTTGGGGAGTTAGAAAAGAGCACTCTGCTACTAAAACTGATGTGGACATGAATTATTTGGAAGTCTCTCCTCATGTTATTTATTTATTTTACATTAAACTTTGAGGGGGTTTGTCCTTTGGGGAGGAAAATCTCTCTACTGGTCTCCATAGAAAGAGGCATTTATTTAAGACTGTGATGTGTGGGTGGAGGAGGGTTTGTTGAAGAAAGTCATGAGCTGACTCTTAAAATATTTTGGAAATTAACTGCAAACGAGAGAAGATAAATATTTTATAAACATATGTAGATGAATTTATAGTTTGGCTGTCGCAGTTCACCAGTTGTTTCCAGTTCTGCCCATGACAAGTCTGTTTCCTGCCCACTGAAAACCAAACCTTCTCTTTTTTTGCATTCTGTATAGCCTCTAATATTGCAGCTTTGGTCCTTCCCAGGTGGAAATGGGATGTACTGAAACCCATCATGTGTGAGTTGTTACCCAAAAACTGACTGAGCCTGGAAGAAAATCAACATAATTTGTCAGCTCTGCAGGATCTTATGGGCGGTGATTAGAAAATGAGGAGTATTTTTGTCAAAGTACCAAAATTTCAAGGAAAGCAGGCTGCAGCACCCTGGAAGCTGTTTTGTGTCACCTCTATCTTGTCCCTCCCAGGGAAAGTTGAGAGCTGGAGGAGTGCTATGAGGGTACAGGCAGTTGGGACATGAGTGCTGGGAGGGGACAGGCAGTGGGGCCCTCTGTGATGGGCTCCTGGCACTTACCTTTCTTTTTCCCATCAAAAAAAAGGACATAGGTAAAAAAAGCAGTGTTACAGTTCCCATTTCTGCTCTTCACAAACCACCCACAGCTGATGTCCATCAACTCCACCATTTCCTATTTGTAAACCCAGCCCAAGGAGGTGGTTAAAACTCGTCTGCCTGGGTTTTCTTCCTTTTTTGGCAGTTTTCATTTGCTGGGAACATTCCAGGGGTGTATAAAAAGCCACTTTGTTGTGTCTGTTTCTTCTCGTTCACAAAAGACATTTTTATGTTAAAAGAACATAAAAGCAGGAGCTTTTCTTGCACGTGTGGGTTTTTCTTGTACATCACCGAAAAACAAGGTCAGCGAGCGGCCCCGATGGCGTTAAGAGTGTTTCATAACCAACCCTGCAAACCAAGGGGGTTTAGAGCTTCTCTTTCCTTCTGAAGGGCTTTTTACTGCAAAAACCAAAGTCCTGTCACTAATTCTAGCCTAACCCATTCCGGATTATGGGGATGGGAGCACTGGGAGCACTCAGATGCTCGATAATAAGTGGGTGAGTCACGTGCCGCCGGTGGCTCAGCAGCTGCTTCTGAGTAGCCCCAGAGTGTGTTAAAGGCGCCGAGCCTGCGGTGACGTGGGGCCCACAGACACACACGGTACATTATTCATGTTGCTTTTAATTGCTCCAGTCTGCTTTTAAGTTGTGCTGGAGGCGGGGAGAGCAGGGAGGCTGCCTGGAGCGGGGATGGCTTTGCGTTAACTCGGCGCTCTGAAAATGGAGTATTATTACTGTCCCCGGCTGCTGAAGTTCCTGCAGTACCTGTGGGTAAGTGTGCTCTTAATGTCACTCTGCTTCCTGAGCTGGGTGTTCCCAGAAATCCTGGGAATGTTCATATGTAGGGAAGGCTTTACTTGGCAGTTCTTTTCTGAGTAGTAACATGAAACTTGGTATTTATTTGAGTAAGAAGGGCTGGTTTATCTTTAATACTCATTTCAAACTTCAGACTACTTGAATGTGCCTCAGATAACCCTCTTGGGAGTAAAAATCTTCCTTGTTAATCCTTATCCATGGGAATTGTAGTTTAGCTTGCTGTATATTAGGAATATTCTTCCCTCGTTGTGTCAAAGGTCTCTCTGGCCTCCAGGGCTGCTACCCTAGGACTGTCCTGCCCTGCTGCTACCTCCAGCCACCGCCTGGTATTCCAGTAAAAGGACCTGTGCTCTTGGCTTTAGGAGGGTGTAATTGTACAATTCCTTCCTCCTTTTTAATTTGACTGTTCATAGGTTTTGATGTCTCGGTGATCACTTCCTCTTCAAACACTCCTCAGAGCTCTCTGTCATGAAAAGCTCTTTTTAACAGGCTGCTCTGACAGTGCTGCCCTGCCAGCTCTGCACAGTGACTGCTGTGTGTCTGAAATTTTCACATTTATAAAACATAAATTGGATTTGTAAAGCCTTTATGAATAGGTACTATATTGCTTTGAACTAATTACTTAATATTTTAATTTCTCCTGTACTAATCAAAGATCGGTTTTCATTTGTTTGTTGTAGCTTGCGATTATCTCAACTTTTTCAGCTGTAAATTCACTGTGTAATCAGGACTAACACCGAACTTTTTCATGTCAGCTGTTTGCTGTTGCATTTTGAAAATCTAGTAAGAGATTCCTTCCCTCACATTGAGTTTTAGTCCCTGTGCTTTGATCAGGCGTGAAGTGAGATTGCCTACTGCAAATTTCTGGCTGCTGGGAGAGGATAGTGAAGAACCTCCTGTTGGAGACTGTAGTAGTGTAAAGCATAGAAGTGTTTGGGCATTAAGTTTTATTTTGAGCAGCTAGATTTTAGGAGATGAGCTTTCTTTAAATTGCATACTAAACAATTAGTCATTAGTGTGATAAAGGGGTGGATGTTCATCGTGCTTTGCCAGTGTGAGAAGTCTGAAAGGGCTCTCTCCCTGCTCTTGCTTTTACATGTGATTTTCCATAAGGCCAGGGAAAAAACCCAAATCAACCCAAACTTTGGATCAGTCCAGAAGGTCCCTGGGATGGTGGGATCTAATATTGTGCATTTCTAGTCTGTAACAGAACAGGTATGTTGTTTTTTCTGGGTGTATATTCCATTTTAGAGGCCTTGAAGTATTCTTTAGGTGCTGTCATTCGTGCACACTCTCCTGATACGGTACAAGAAAATACTGGAAGTTGTGATATTCATGTTATTAAAAAAGAAATTTAAGGGACAAGCACAGTTGTGCCTTCTGTCACTTTCTGTGCTGCTGTTACAGCTAAAGGAGATATTTATCAGTTCTCTCTACTTACAACCAAGGGTAACCAGAGATGTTGGGGTTGGTTGTCAAGTGTTATTTAATCTGTCTTGGGGAGCTAAGATGCTTTATTCATTAGGCAAACGTACCTGGAGAAGCTGTAACTCTTAATTAAAAAATATTTTAATGATAATCTATTTTTAAAACTACTTGAGTTACTGGTAGGTTGCATCCTCTCTGCTGTATTTGTTTTACTCCTGCAGTGGTGGGGTTGTTGGCCATCACTGGACCCACTCAGTGCCAGCTCTCTCTTCATTCTTTGCTGATTCCTCTTCTAATCTTGAAACAGGATGTGTCTTATTGTGACAAATAGTATTTCCTGAGCACAGCAGAGTTTGTGGTCTGCCCAAGTCCATGTGAAATGGTGACTGACGACCAAGAAGTCTGTGCCCTGTGTCCTCTGGGTGAGTGACAGCTCTTGAGTTTCTGAGAAGTGTCTTTGTGTCCAGCAAAATGTTTTGTTCCACGAGTTGTATTAGATGTCCAGTAACTGAACCTTGAGCTCCCTTTTCAGTTTGAGTGTAATAATGAGAAGAGGAGCAAGTTTATCAAACCTGGATCATTTGCACTCTTAACAAGGTGTCCTGCAAGGCCTGGAAATAAGGTTCCTTCTTGGCTGGTGTTTTTGGTAGCCCAGTGCATCACACTGAAACAGGAATTACTGAGGGTCAGGTGCCTTGGGAGATCGGAAGACTGGACTTCTGATGGCAGAAGATGGACTAAGGAGAGCTAGTGTTGCTGCAGCTGTGCCAAGTAGCAAAAAGCCAGAACAGTAAGAGACGAAAGCCAAGAGTGCAGGTGGACCTTGGGGATTGCAGCATAAGCTTTTAGGAGCCTCTAAGAGGGCTCTTTGAGAATCACAGAATCATAATCATAGAATGGTTTGGGTTAGAAGGGACCTTAAAGCCCATCCCATTCCACCCCTGGCCTTGGGCAGGGACACCTTCCACTAGCCCAGGTTGCTCCAAACCCCATCCCACCTGGCCTTGAACACTTCCAGGGATGGGGCAGCCACAGCTTCTCTGGGCAACCTGTGCCAGGGCCTCACCCCCCTCACAGGGAAGAATTTCTTCTTAGTATTCCATCTAACCCTGCCCTCTGTCAGTTTGAAGCCATTCCCCCTTGTCCTGGCACTCCAGGCCTTTGTCTTTCTCCATCTTCCTTGCAGGCTCCCTTCAGGTACTGGAAGCTCTGTGTTCCACTTCATTGCTTCCTTCTTTGCTCTGCCATGTCCTTCCTGCTGCTATCTTTTAATAATCTCTAATTGATTAATTATTGTAATTATGTATTTCAGCAGCAGTCTTGCAGTGACCATGTGTTGTTGTTTATTATGTTCGAGTATTTTCCAGGGAGCATGGGGTATCCATCATCTCTTTTTCAGCTGGTGAAGAGCTTTGCTGCAGCTGATATAAGACATCTTTAGGTCTGACTTGCACAGTAAGTCCTTTAAGTGCAGCTCAATGGTCTTGTCCAGCTGCTTGCATCAGTCACACCGTCAGACTGGTTGTGCCAGGTGTGCAGCCACAGCACTGGGGTTTCCTGTTCCAGCACCCTTTGACCAATAACCAACTCTTTTGGCTTCCTTGTGGACACAACCACTAGTGGAGTGCTCTTAGCTGGTTCTGTTCCTGCCCTTGGCCATCTCAGTTGCCACCAGTTCTTGCTCTGCCCCAGGGCATTTTGTGGGATGGGGACTCCACCCCCTCCCTGGCCAGCCTCTTCTAATGCCTGACAGACAGTTTCATTAATTCAGCTGAGTGCGACAGGAAAAGCACTTAGGGCAGGTAAGTGGCTGAAGATGCCTTGAGAACATGAAACCATTATGGTCCAAGAGTGACCTTGGCTCCATTTTAACAAAGTGAAGGTGTGAAAAGCCTGTGGGAGACCAGTTAGGAGCAGAAATACTGTCCTCAGTTCTGTAAGTCTGTGTTACATGTCCATGATCTGTGACACACAGTTGATGTGACAGTGGGCTCTGGATTCATTGCTCAGTCTTGGTCTTCTGGTGTGGACGTGGTGCTGGGTCTCCTCACCATGCTGGTACCATTTTCTCAGTCTGACACTTGTCTTTGTTCAAACAGAAAGAAATGCTGCATCCTGAAAGCACTCAAAGAAAATGGCATGTTTTAAATAAAATGTTACCCTGCAGCGCTGCGAGGGTTTAAAAAGACCTTATTCTTTATTGGCAGTCATTAAAGAAAAATTACAAAATCAAAAGAAAACGGTAGTATTTAAGAAAGAGGCAAGATTTAAAATTTGTTTTGACAGGATATTAGTTGCTACCTTTAAAGAGTGGTTTTGATACCTTTCATCAGGTGACTGTGAAGGAAGTGGCAGCTGGTTAATAAACCACTGCTGTGACATGTCACTGTGACAGAGTTTGGGGGAACGATGGAAGGAAACCGTAACCATCAGCCTGCAGCCACGGGGGGGGGGGGTCATCCCCACTCTGGGGTGGGGGATCCTGCTCTGAGGGGCGTTATCCTGCTCTGAAGAAGGGTTATCCCACTCTAAGGGGTGGAAGGTGCTCTGTGCAGGTGTAGTGTGTCTTCCCTCTGTGTGCACTGCCAGGGATTCCTGTGGACAATGCTGCTATTCCCTTGTCGGATTTGCTTTTGCTGGAGGGGCAGTAGTGTTTCAGGGATATGTTTCTTCCAAAGAGTTAAAAATCCCTCACACCCAGATAGAGTGTGGATGTATCTGCTGTGCTGTTGTCAGCAGCCAAATCTCCCTTTCAGATAACCTGAGTACAACGTGCCCTGTTGCGGTGAAAAATCTGGAAGGGTATTTCCCCAGTTCCTGGGTGCAGCTGTGGAAGAGGAATTCTGACGCCTGTGTCGTTGCTAAGAGCAAGCAGAGGGCCAACCCTGTCTGAGGAGGCCGGTTCCATGCAGGAACACAAGGGAGTGCTGCTGTTCTGCGTGCAGCGCTGCTGGCCGGCGGCCCCGAGCCCGCCCGGGGACACGTGCTCAGTCCAAGGCAGTTTGTTATAATTACGGGTGGTATTAAGTTTAATTTAGCATAAAATGCTTTCGTGAAATAGCACATTCCAGGTTAACTTGTCGCAGTAAGGTTTCCATTGAATCAAATGTAACTGTTCGTAGACCTGGTAATTTTTTGGTAATGACTGTGTCGTTCCGGGCTCAGAGCAGCTGGAAGTGGGGCTGTCTGCCCCTGCCCCTCTGCCTTATTTCAACTATGGAGTAGTGAATATGCTTCTGGAAACACCCTTCCCTGTGAGGGTGGGGAGGCCCTGGCACAGGGTGCCCGGAGCAGCTGTGGCTGCCCCATCCCTGGAAGTGTCCAAGGCCAGGTTGGACAGGGCTTGGAGCAACCTGAGATAGTGGAAGGTGTCCCTGCCCATGGCAGGGCTGGAACAAGATGATCTTTAGGGTCCCTTCCAACCCAAATCATTCTGGGATTCTATGACACGAGGCTAAAGTGGATTGTTAAACCTCATTTATACACACAAAGCAGAGGTAACTTCACTGCCTTCCTGCTAATATTTTGACATAAAGTTGTTTTGACTCAGTTCCTGCCCTTCCCAAGCTGTTGTCCGTGTCGCTGATGCTGGGAGACAGCCAAGTTCCCACTATTGTTCCTGTCCTTTCAGCAGTTGTGAGTTGTTCATGCAGCCAGTGCGTGTTTACTGTACTGAAAGGAAACAGCGTTTTAGGGAGCAACTTGAGCATGGGGAAAGTAACTCTGTGTGGAGGACTTTCCTCAGGATACAACAGGACTTTGTACTGCAGGGCAAAGCTGCTCTTAAAATGTAACTTCAGGTAAATCTGGAGTCTGAGTGAAGCTTGGAAAAAATGTATTATTTGGTTTAGTGATTCGTGCTGGAGGCTGATAAACCCCTGGCACCTGAGGGGAGCTGGCATTGTGTGTTTACCGCAGGGTGTGTTTGGGAAGGTCTGATTACCAGGATTGGGGATTGCAGGTGTTGGATGAGGCTGGATTTACTTTTGGCTTCATCCCATAGTTCAGCAGCATTGCACAGTTCAGGGCAGGAAACACGTCAAATCTGGTTGAGAGCACAGAAGGAATTTCGGCAAATCAACCCTTTAGCTCCACAAAGCTCCCGATGGAGCAGGAAATAATGCACTTAATCTAAAAAATGTGGATAAGGCCACACCTGTGACCATGGCCCTGAGGAGCAGGTTTGGATGTGGCCTCGTGCTGAGCACTCTCTGGGCACAGAAGAGTGAAGTGGGTGGGCACAGCTTGGGGCAAATGGGGGGTCCCCAGCTTGGGGTCCCCTCCAGTGCACTATGTCCTGGAGGATGTGGGAGCACAGGGCTGTTGTGGGGCTGTTGTGCTATGCCTGGGAGGAAGAAGATGAGGAGAAGGAGGAGGCAGTAAGAGCAGAGAGATGTGGAAGTAAAAGAAACATGTGTGCACTCAGTGTTACACAGCAATGGCAAATAAATATACTGCTCTTGTCGTCAAAATGGCACATGGCAAGTTAAAATGGACAAAGGAATTATTGTGTTAACTTACACCTGTTATTTATTCTGCCTCCTGCCGTCAAGAAGTGATGATATAAATGAAAGATTCAGGGAATAGTGTTTTGTAGGGAGAAGATGGAAGAGTAGTGTTTTGGACAGGCATTAGGCAGCCTGTGATTGTGCTGAGAACAGCTCAAATGGGTTAAGATGAAGTTTTACCCTCCAGCTCCTTGTTGCTGCTCTTTGAGGAAGGAAATCCCTTGCACAAAGGAAAAAAAAAAAAAAAGCTCTTCCTTCAGAGTGTTCTGTGAATTTTGTAAGTCAGATCTGAGCCTTCAATAGTTGGAGTTTCCCTGAGCACCCTCTGTGAGGAGGAGAAATGCTATGGGATTGCTCCAGGCAGGTGGTGTGGAACAGGAGCAGCGCGTTCTCCTGCTTGTTTTCTTGCACTCCACTCACCCTCTTTGCCCTGTGAGAACAGCGTGGATTTTTATTTGTATCAATTAATAACAGCCTGCAACTGTTCATCTTTTCCTTGGCTTGATCCTTTAGACATAAACAAATGTAAAGAAAATGAGTTTAGTCCTTTCCAGCCTATTCGTGCTGTAGGAATTTCCTGTTTCTGTTTTTTTCAGTTTTTCCTCCTCCATTGAGCTGGAAGGGAAGTGCTGCAGGTTTATGGACGTGGGCTTGCAAACAACATTGTATATTTTTAGCTGGTTTCCTCAGCTTTAAGGTTGATAGCTTTGTTTTACACTGAAACAATTCAAGGTACAAAAACTGTGCATGTTCAGGATGTTTAACTGGGCCTGGCTAAGGTTCAGGAGAAACATACTTTGGGGGACACAAGAATTAACATTTTCTGAAATACTGTCGGGCTTTAGTTGTTCCAGTTATTACTGGTAATTGTATTTGAATTGTTTTAAAACCTGAAAAGAATATAATTATATATAATATATAAATATATGTAATATATATTTTTAATATGTAATGTATAAAATATATAACATTATATTTCACAATTACCTTGATTTGGAGATTTTTATCCATTTTGGAATAGTTACATGCTACTGCAAGAGTGCACAGAATCCTGTGCAGAGAAAGGATGGCTGATTTTTTATTACAAATAAAATGGGAAAGTACAGTTTTTCACTGATCCTCTCAAGGATCACCATGGTAGTAGAATGGCAAAATTATTTTGGCAGGTATAAACAAGTATGTGGAGCATTCAGTCATGAGAACTATTAATGGCTTTTCTTTTGCACTAGGGTAGTTGTGTAAGGCAGACAAGGAATTCAGATTTAATTTTTTTCCTTCATCTTGTCTGGTTTCTCTAATACTGGTTAATTTGGAGGAAAGTGCAGCTTTAAAGTACATTTGGAACTTAAGACAACTCACTCTGTGCCTCTGCTTTCTCCTATTCTTGCCCCTTCCGTTATAATTTTTTGCTTTAAATCCTTAAGAAGTGTAAGTATTGTATTTAAATGTGACTTGTCTTAAAGGAGAACACAAGGTACAGAATTTTTTCTTCCTGAGTGCTGGTGCCGTGGTTTATTTTTGTTTTGTTGTTACAGTGTGCAGGAGTGTTACATGTCTGTGACACAAACAGTGAGACAGTCTACCCCCACAGAGTGATTAGCTAAAGCACAAATCCCAGAATCCCAGAATAGCTGGGGCTGGAAAGGACCTCTGGAGATCACCCAGTCCAACCTCTGGCCAAAGGGAAGAGGAAAACAAGTAGAAGTGCTCTAAACACAAAGGGAAGTTAAATCAGCTGTACACACAACCCTGCAACAGCCTTCTGCTTTTTTCCCACTGTTCTGTTGGACCATTCCCGTTCTGTGCCACAGGGAATGTTTTATCCACTGGAAGGAGACAGGAATCCATGTGCAGGTTGAAGCTTCAGCTTGATAATTACCCACAGGTGGGTGTGAGGTGTTCCTGCCACCTCATTCCTGGAGTTGTGGAATGCCAAGGCCCTCTCCCAGCCCCTCTAGTTCCCCCCAGAGCAGGTGATGGAGCTGTTACTTCCTGAGCACCACTGGGGCTTTGCTGCTTGTTTTCATGCTCCAAACTCCAAGTCATTGCCATACAGCTGGGTATGTGGAGGAGAGGGTTGGAATGCCCACAGTCAGGAAAAATGGAACAAAATAAGATGAAAAAAAACATTGCAAATTGCAGCCACAGTTTTATTCCATGGGCCTTTTTCAAGTTACGGTGTGTAAGCACCAGGAAATTTCATTTCGCTCTTCAATCTGCAGGAAGAAATGAAAAGTATTGGTCTGTAAAGCACTGGCACTGAATTCCAAATTGTTTCCCACCTTAGAAAATATATAATTTCAAATTTTATATATACATAAAATTTTAAAATACGTAAAATATATATAAAAATACATATAGTACATAATACATAAATAAAAATTAAAATATAGATATGTAATGATAAAATACAAATTATAATATAGTTTATAATACATTAAAATAGAAAATATATAATTTATAGATAATTAAATACATAGGAAAAACTGTAAGAAATCAGTGTTGCTCTGAGGTTATTATTACCTAGGTTTAAAGTAAAGATTTTTTTAAACAGCCATGGGCTACATTGATATTTTATGAAGTGCTTTAGCACCTTTCTTTAAAAGCGTCTCATATCAATGTGTGCTTGTGTAAACTTCACCAGTATTGATCCAGAGCCTGTTGCCTGATTTATGAGGCCCCCTGGGGCTTTTAAAATAATCTAATATAAGCGAAAAGTCTAGAAATGGAATTTCAGCCTCTTGTAGTTGGCTGTGTGTGGGGGGAGCACCTTTCATGTCAAGTTATCTATGCAAGTTGTCTAAGATTTTGAACAAGCATAAATTAGAGCTATGAATGTGAGCTTAACTTGCTTATTTTCAGTAGGAAACGAAAGTAGGACTCAAAACCAAACATTTAGTGTAAATATTGAGATACCCCCAGGGTTTCAGGTTACAGAAGATATTTTGCTGTATGGACACTGTACAAAGTCCCTGTGTTAAAACACTCCATCCATTCCACTCTTTTTTTTTCTCTCTTTTGGGTTTTTTTCCCTTTTTCATTTGACCATAGACTGCCTGTGGCTATTGGGGAAGGTGAAAACATCTGGGCATCTGAATGAATTGAATGACCATATCACCATGAAAAATTAAACCCAAATCAAAACAGATAAAACCACCAAGGCATTTTATCTTTGACTGTATTAAGTTTCATGGGAATTCTTGGATTGGAGGGGTGGGTAATCTAGGGATCTGCCATAGAGTGATGGAATCATGGGGTGGTTTGGGTTGAGAGGGACCTTAAAGCTCATCTTGTTCCACCCCTTGTTCCACACCTTCCACTAGACCAGAGAATTTGAAGGTGATGTGGCAAAAACCTTCATGATGGGATGTTGCATGTAAGAAATTCAGCCCGTGGTTAGAAATGCTTGTAATCTCTCTTCGACTGTGACAATTGAGTTGGCAAAATAGAGAACACAGAAGCAAAAATAAGGAGCCTGTAAAACCCTGAGTTGTTTGTAGTGTCTGAGGAACCCAAGAGTAATTGAGTCTGGAGCCATGCAACTAAGCCCAGCCCAGTGCTGGGTCTTTAAATAGTCCATAATGTCAAACACAAGAGGTTAAATTAAGTTCTCTTACTAATGAAACGAAAAGAGAGTTGGTGTGGAATGCAGGGCCAGGACAGCCTTACAAGGGCAGGCTCTGCTCCTGGAGGGGCTGAGCACTGGGTGTCACGAGAGGGACAAACTCAGAGCCCCGAGGGGGGACTGGAGCTGCCGTGGTCCTCACAAGGACTCGGTCATGCTGTTTGCACGTGGGGTGATGCCTCTCAGAAAACCATTCAGAAATGCATGAATTATTGCTAATTGCCAACTGAAGCAGGATGAAATGGAAGCAACTCATCATGAGAGCGAATTTCTGACTGAGGGTCCCACAAGGGAAGAGCAGAGATGTTGTTTTCACTGTTAGTCCAAATTAAGATTGCTCATCCTTCTATTTCAGCTCCTGTGCTGACAAAGCGTCATTTAGGGACCCAACTGAGGTGAAAATTAATCCCAGGTGTTCTCTTGGTGGGCCTTCAGCTGGATTTCCTTCCCTATTCATGCACGTTGGTGCTGCTGGAAGGGAGATGGTGATGGGGGGCCTGGTGGGCTGGAAGGACTCGCCCCTGTGGTGAGGCTGCGAGTCCCACCTGCCCCTCCTGGGGTGTGCGTTCCATGTGTGCTACGTGCAGTCCTGCCTTAAAATGACCTTCCAATCCTATCTAGTCATTAACATAATTATACCTATTTGAGAGCAGGTACAGCTCAAAAGGAGCTGAAAGAAGCTTTTGGAAAATATTATGTAACCATGGAATTTTGTTTTCTGCTGAATGAGGAGGGGGAAATAAGGATTGTTACTTCTTTGTGCAGGGTTGTGGTTTTGAGCTGTAGGTGGAATGGCTGTTCATAATGGAAGCATCCAGCGATGTTTGAATAACGAGGTCCCATTTGTACCGAGGTAATTAGTCATGCAGTTTGGGTAGCAGTGTGTGCGCTCTGTTTTCTGGAGCTGCAGATCCCTGACAGACCCAGGGTGGCTGCAGGGTGAGATAATCACTAGGATTTGTCAAGGGCAGAAGATTGTTTTGTGCTGTTCTTGTTCGGGAACAAACCCTCACTCAGCCAGGACTGCTGAGCTGAAGGGCTGGGGGACAGTCAGAGAACATCTGTGTGGGGTGAGCGATGTTCCGTAGGCTGATGGGTATGAAAAGATGTGGAATCACCAGAGAAGAACTAAATAGAAACTGTGTGTAACTCACATGCTGTTGTTGAATTAAAATACAGTTTTGAGCTATTGCCAGCTGGGAAGTTTGCATGGAGCGTTATGGAGTAACAGGACAAGGGAGAATGGTTTTAAACTGAAAGAGAGCAGGTTTAGATGAGATGTTGGGAAGAAATTCCCAACACCCTCCCTGTGAGGGTGGTGAGGCCCTGGCACAGGTTGTCCAGAGAAGCTGTGGCTGCCCCATCCCTGGAAGTGTCCGAGGCCAGGTTGGATGGGACTTGGAGCAACCTGGGATAGTGGAAGGTGTCCCTGCCCATGGCCCCCACAAGGAAAGGGACCATAAAGCTCATCTTGTTCCACTTCCCTGACATTTCAGCTGAAGTGATGGAAAAATCTCCAACCATTTGAATTTGATGGTGAAGGCTCATCTGATATTTTTGCCATGATGTTAATTGAGGTGTAAATCTAAGCAGTAATTTAAGTGCTGAGGATACTTCAATACCCAGCAGTGTGTTCACGTGGTGCCAGAAGATCCTAAATTTAGTATTGCAGATAGATTCAAATCAGCAGTTTTACAATCTTCTAAGGACAAAAATGGTAAATTTGGTATAACTTCTCTTTTCAGGGGAGATGTAATAAAAAAGTGGAATATATTCTGTAGTGGCTTTTCAGATCCTTCAAGTCAAGTGCCGTGTGAGAAGTTCTTGCACTGAGCTATAGGAACACTGTGTTCTGTGCATCCTGGGTGGAATCTGACCGTGCCTCTCCCTCTGTTTGCCCCAGGCAATATTCCAGAAGGGGCTTAAGTTTCGGTTCTGCTCTGCCCATCCTGGTGAGCTGAAGGAGCTGCTGACTAACTCACATGGCAGCTACAGTCAGAGCCCTCTGGCTGCTGTTTTGGGGGCTCCCAGATCAGACAGAGCCTGAAATCCTCTGGAATGGCAAATCCCCCTTCTCTGCACTGCAGCAGGCATGGAGCTGCACTTGCAAAACTCAGATGTTTGAAATATCAGGCTTAGATTAAACAGCATAAAAATGTGCACTAAGTCCTAAATTTCAGCCTTGGCTGCAGGATCTCCATCGTTCATGAAGTGTTATCTGTAACACTGGGAGATAAATTTAATTTTTTTTCTATTTCTTTACAAATCTGAGGAACACCCAGCTCTTGGGGCATCTGATCAAAAGGATCTCTTTTCATTTCCTTACAAAAATAACCCTGCAGCTCTTTAAGGGAAGAGCTGTGTGTGAGGGGACGAAGGTTTTCTCTGTTGGTTGGATTCTCTTTTATCATTAATGAGTTTTATTAGGCTGCAAATTTGAAAATGCTCAAAACAGTTATATTCAGAAATGAGAAGTAAGTTAGAAAATGCTACATTTTGTCACTGAAGCTTTTCTTGGAGGCAAGTTACAGGTTGGTGAAGTTGAGCTCTTAAAACCAGGGCTCAAGAGGCAAGGCACCCCATTTCCTCAGAGCATCTCAGGCTTGTTCGTGTCTGCAGGGCACATTTCTGATAAAACAAAACATTGTGAAAGAACCATTTCATCAAATAATCTCTAGAAATTATCTGTTCCATTAAATCTACCCCTGGACAGTTCAGAGGAGCAGAGGATGATGTAAGACCATGGTACTTTGTATGGCAAATGAAGCAACAGCCACAAAAACCCCTTGAATAAACAAGAGAGGAGCAGCTTCCAACATGCCTGTCTTGCCTCTCTCCTCTCGGCCCTGAACTAGTCACAGCTTGACTTTGGACTTTTAAATCTAAACATATGTCATTGACTGGAATCCATAGCTTTTACTTCTCCAGTCCTCTCAAGTGGGCTGTTCCCAGGAATTCCATGGCTGGTGACACCTGACTGCTTAGTGTTACCTGCTTTTATCCATGGGGTACTCTTATTACCCCCAGTCATTTTGGGCTCTGTGGTACTGACCCCGTGGTCTCCCAGCAGCTGAGGAGGGAGCAGAGTAGGGGGATGACATGGAGCCCTTCTTCACAACAGGGAACAGCGTAGGAAAGTGGAAAAAACCTGCTTGCAATGGTCAGACCTGTTCAGCTTTGGTTTGAACCTCTGGCTTAATCATTATCCTGTGCTGATCCTGTGCTGTGTCCTGTTTGAGCCCATGAATGGCACAATAAACCAGGTACAGGTGCTGGCACAGCCCAGGTGCCCATCGAGCAGCAGGAGTGGGGTGTAGGTTTGACCACATCCCGGTGGGAACCTACTGGTGTTGGTGTGAGACATTCCCTGGCAAAGCTGTGCTCCCCGGGAAGGGTTAAAATCAGGGAGTACACGTGACATATGCAAACTATGAATCATTCCAATAGATCTGTGCAACTCCTGCCTGCTCCGGAGCCAGCAGATGCTGTTCCCTACGTTGCCATGGTAACCCTGCCTGTACTATAATAAAGCCCAGCCCAGATCCTTTCCTTGGGCAGACCTCTGCGGCTGGTCACCTCCTCATTGTTTCCTCTCCGGAGCAGAGGCGAGGCAGGGACGGAGAGGAGGGGTCGGGCTACCAGAGGCAGCGTCTCCTGCTTGTAACCTCATGTGCCTTAGTCGGGAGCGCTCGGAGCATGGCAAAACCCTGGGAGGGAGACAGGCTCCAAACAGCTGTGCATCCAGCAGCTCCTTCCCAGAGCCTCTCCAGGGTGTGTAAGGAGAGGAGCCGGCTCTGAGGCGTGGGGACAGTTTGTGCCGGCTGCTGGTCCATCGCTGGCCCTCGGCTGGGATCCCCTGGGAGCAGAGGAGCTGATGTCATCCAGAAGCTCTTTTGGCAGGCTCTGAGCACCAGCGAGTCCCGAGTCCCGTCAGGAAGGCACCAGGCTGGACACAGCTCCCCTTCAGCCTCCTGGGCTTTGCTCCGCATTTCTGGGAGGGAACATCTTGAGAATGGTTCCCGAGACAGGAAGGCTGGTGAGGAGGGGATTCTGCTGCTGCTGACACCTTCCCACAGAGTTTTTTTGGGAGAAAAGGATTTGGATTTACTGTTCAGAGGATCTAATCGTTTTGCTGCTAAATGGATTGTATAGGAGCACCAGAACTTTGGTCAATGTACTGTCACCTGCCGAGCCGCCGAGCCGGGAGAATCAGATTCTTTTTATCCTTCTGATATTTACAGCAAAACAAAAACTTGGCTTAAAAAGGGAGTTGCTTTTCCTGCTCTGAAATGAGACATTAGGAGCCTAATTCTGTGCTTGCAGATGGACTCATTTCAAGTGACTGTGTCAGGATTTAAACCTTGATTTCACTCTTTAACACGGCTGAATTAAACATATTTTGATGGAACTCTGGAAATCTGATTGTAAGTAGGAAAAGTCTTTTTATTTTTTCCTACTTGACAAATACCAATCTCCAACCTCACATATTTAGTTATTTAATTTCAGGAATATGCTGAGGGTGATAGTGCAGTGCTGTTTACCTTAGCCGAAAATATTTTATACGTGGAATCACTCTTTTGCAAAATAAATCAGGGTTGTTAAGGAGAATATATTTTAATTGCTACTGAATATTGATTTCTCATCTCTGCTGGAGAAAAAATGGATTACCTTGGAGACAAACTGACAGTGGCACAAACTCACATGACCCAGTGGATGGGTACAGTGCGGAGATCCTTGCAGGAAGCACTAAATTTAGTCACTACTGCGGTGGCTCATGAGCGGAGTAGCGGGGAAGGTGGCAGCAGGACTCCCTTCAAGAGAACCTCTTCCTTCAGGCACTTTGCATCCCGGAGCAGAGAGTCCTTCCGAAGGTTTTCAGTGCGGAGTCAGCAGAGGTTTTCCTCTTTGAGGAAGAGGCAACCCAGTTCAGAGCCACCCGAGCTTGTAAGCGATGCACCTTTTTGAGACCCTCAAGGGAGAGAATACAATGCAAAACCTTGGGTTTGTTGCAGCATTTTATCTCATAACAAAACCTACCTCTTGTCTGCTTTTCCATCTAAAAATAGCCCCCAAAACACTTGCAGGTAGTGCTGTCTGTCTGTCTGTTCCCAGCTGATTTCTTCCTGCAGCGCAGGTAGATATTTTCATTTGCCAGGGAATCAAGGTTTGGGGAATGGGGAAAATGTGGTTGATCTTTGAAGCAACACAATAAGGTAGGACAAGTACTAGTGTAAAACTGGGAAGTTAGACTGGTGTCTAGCAGCTCCCCAGCACAGGCCAGCGTGGCTTTGGATGTGCTTTAGTATTTGTGATTTTCTAGTAAAAACGCCTGAAGCTAAATCAGTAAAAGAATTAAGTGCTGCCACTCTGCTGTCAAGGTAAATGATCATTTTTCTCTTCTTTTATTGAAAAAGAGGTGTTTTTCTCAGTGTACTTGCTACTTTGTCATGAAATTGAAGTGATACGATCAGTGTGACTTGTGAAGGCTGTGGTGGGGCAGAGACAGGGCGTAATTCCTGGGAGCAAAGTAAGGATGAAGAGCTCTTGGTTCCTTATGGCCATGTGCCACACTGAACCCTCTTTAAATGCCTTTCCTAGTCTCCCGGTTATTTTCAGGAAGGACAGTCTATATTACATAGCATGGCAAGGTGGTGGAGGAGAGGCCACTTAGGAGAGGGAAACCCTTTCCTGGGGCCTGGCCTGGGACTGCCATTATTGACACCCCCAACTGTAATTCTGGCACATTCTGCAAAGCTGCAGGTTTGGGGTTATAGTGGGTAAAAGGGAAATAAATCTGGTTTATTCTGTTTTATTTCATGGAGAGGAGCTGAAACTGGTGATTTAAGCCCAACTCTCGAACTATGGAAACTGGGTGACTATAGCTGAGTTATGTGGAATGGGGCCCCAAGCCTTGGTGCCAGGGTGTGGTAAATCCTGAACTTTCTGAAGTGGCTAAAATGTTTTTGTTTCCTTTTTTTATTATTAAATAAAACAGTTACTCATTGTAAAGTGTAAATATACTGAGTTCTGCTGTGGCCTCCCAGGGTTTGCTCAGGGACTGAGTGCAGGTGATGCCGCATTCCTGGGGCAGGTGTGGTGTTTGCATACGGGCTGTTTCCAGTCCTTGTATCAGCTCTGGTTAGAGCATTTCTGTCCCAGCTTGCTATCCATGTCCTGTCTGGCTGGACTGAGTAAGAAAATACTGTCAACTAAGCACCAAAGAATGAAGAGGAAAATATTTGGTAACCAGTGTTACAGTGTTAGCATGGTGTAGTTCTCTGGACTTCTTTTTTTTAAGCTTTTTTTTTTTTTTGATTTATTGGATTCATCAGAATGAAAAACTCATTTAAAAGAAGGCTGAAAAATGGGAATGTGAAACCTGCAGAGGACAAACGTCCTGCTGTCTTACATGGGACTGCTTACGGAGCAGAAATCAGGAGACACGGGGTGACCTTTTCTATTAAGTCACTGGTGACAGCACTGGAGCTGCTGTTCCTCTGTTTTAGCAGGAATTTTGCTTGTGCTTGGCTTTATGTGTGAATTTGGTTTCACTTGGCCTCAAACTTGAGATCTCAGATCTCGTGAGTTTGTCTTTGGTGCCGTTGCGTCTGCAGCAAAGGACTGTTGAATACAGACCTTGAGCTCTTTTATCTGATTGGAACGGGGTCCTGGTCGTAGTCCTTGGAACTGCTGACATTTTGCTACAGAACAACTATGGAGTTAGTATGAAGTGTGTAATTCATCATAACCTGACTTATTTACTGCCCTAGGCTGCACTGTAGAGTAGTTACTCGGTGCTGGTACTTCAGCGATGGAGTTTTGAAACAAGGAGCTTGTGAGGGCCAGTGGCCTCCAGCTCCTGTCTCTGCTGGCACTGCTGGCTGCTGGTGGAGAACTTGGCATTGTACAAGGCCGAGAAACCTGTCCAAACTCAAGTCAGGGTTTAGATAGTGTGAGCAAACTTCTTCAACTTCAGATCTGGGAACCTGTAGCTGAACTTGCAGAATTTTTTACTTTTCAGTAAGACCTTTCAAATGGAAGTTGATTTTTCTCTCAGACATCTTTATTGAGGCTATTTTCCAGTTTTCATCTCATGTCGTCAGCTCAGTGTCTTTGTTGTAAGAGGAGCAGAGGTACAACCATTAAACATGATCTCTGATTTAATCAGGGTGGCATCAGTCTCGGTTCTATTATAGGTGTGAGATCTGGTTTCACAGCCAGAACTGTTTTACATCTCAGGGTTTGTTGCCATACAATTAGACCAGGGCAGTTCTTTGATGCCCTTGGTTCCCCTTACACTGCCAAAAAAGTCATGAAAAACCTTGGAGGGCTTTCACATTCTTTGGGAGAAGATTTGGAATTAGAGCAGGAAAGATGAATTTTGAGGCTGCTCAGACTGGAAGTGGTTGATGTGTTTTACCTGAGTTGCTCCAATTTGTGCTAAAAATAACATCAAAATGCATTACATAGTGGTTCCTCTTGGTGTACTGGGCGATTGATGAAAATGGTGTTTTCATTCAAACTTTATCTGGCAGAATCAGTTATTTGGTTTGGACTCACTTTTTAATATAATTCCAAAATAAAGATGGAAGTGGAGTGGTTTGTTCACTACATGTGTTCCGGATATGCTGGGAGGGCACTTCCCAGGGTTTTTCTTGCATCCTACAGCCCTTTCCCTGTCACCCTCTCTGCTAGAGGCTGAAATTCCCATCCTATTTTTTGTTAATCTTCCCAAGTGTTCCTTTCTAAACCAGCATAAGCTTGTGAAGGCAGCTTGTTCCTTGGAAAAGGTGGTGAACTATGACTTTTCCCACAGAGTAGGATCCCTCTCTAGTGTGTAGGAGCAGGTGAGTGCCCTGGTTTGACTTACACGCCTACACAGCACCTCTCTTGCTTTGCAGAGAGCTTTGATCTGCAGTGCCTGCTCTGATTCTACCCAAGGTCTGTCTGTCCTTTGTGGTGAACATCCTTGAACAAACGATGTGTAAAAACAAATTACTACAGGTTGGCACTTTGAACCTGAACTTGGAATAGGTACAGACCCTACAACAAGTAGTTGCTGAATTGTTTTGCCCTAATATTCAACAAAGGCACAATGAATTGTTCTCCAAAATGGTTTTTTTGGTACTATCAGTGAATGCAATTTTATCTTTAAACTTTATCTTTAAACTCCCAGGGAGCTTTTGGGGAAGGGGGAAGCAAGTTTGCAGCCAGCAGGCTTTAAAAATGAGTTGTTTGTCTTGTTTGGGGGTGGGGGGAGGAGTGAAGCTGTTTGGTTTAATTAATGAAGATACAAGAGCCAGTGCTGAAACAGTTCCTGCTTTTTCATTCTTAATAACTTCTCTTTGGTTTAACAGGCCATGAACGTAGCTGGCGGATAAATCTGGGCCAGAAACCCATAGTGATGGGCATTTGGTGGCTGCCTTTGTTGCTCTCGTTATTTTGACAGGAATAATCACTTAAATGACGTTACTCTGTGATTTCACTTAGACTGGCTGCAAGGAGTTGATTTTTACCATGTTCTTAAAGCATAAGAAAATAACATGAATAGATTTACAGCTGGTATTTTGTGCTCATCCATCTTGCTGCTTTGTTTCTTTTAAAGCTCTGATAACTTTAAGGGGAAAATAAATTGTATTACAGAAAAACTTCACTGAACACAAGTCTTAGAATCCCAGAATCCCAGGATGGTTTGAATTGGAAGGGACCTTAAAAATTATCCAGTCCCACCCCCTTCCATGGGAAGGGACACGTTCCACTAAACTAGGTTGCTCCAAGCCCCATCCAACCTGGCCCTGGACACTTCCAGGGATGGGGCAGCCACAACTTCTCTGGGCAACCTGTGCCAGGGCCTCACTACCCTCACAGTCTCCTTGTCCTGGCAGTCCATTTATACTGAAATTCAGTAATATTGTGGTAGTTTCAGGAAACACTCCTGGTGTTTCACAGGAGGGGGGGTGACTGTGTGTATTTTGACTGCTGTCTTCTAAAACATCCTCTAAGCTGTGAGAGATGTGTGTTGGAACAAGCAGTGCAGCCTCTAAAGGCTGCATGTTTGTTATTCCCTTGTTGTCAGGAAATCCTATCACTTTCTTTACATCTTTAGTTCCAGGCTTTAAGCTAAAGAACACTTTTTCCCAGGAATGTTTGTTTGAAGTTTAACTCGTGTCTTATGTGGAGAGATGTTAACTGTGCAGAAGAGCTGTGAGATGCAGCATTTCTAGTGGGAGGTGTTGATTTCAAGTGTGCAGCTTTTCAAAAAAAAGCAAATATATTCCCTCCTTGGCATCCCAGTATGAAACCGCCTTGTTCTGTCTTGTGTCTCCTGCAATGTTGAAGTCGAGGGATCCTGTTCAGTGCTCAGTGCCAGCTTTTATTAGCACTGATGGGAGTTGATATGGCCTGGGGAGAGTGTGGATTCCAATGTCTCAGAGGTGGGACAGCACCCTGCTGCTCAGGCTCTTCCTGACAGAACCTCCAGCTCCATCCTGCTGCCTTGGGTGTCTTGGGGGTTCATTTCTTATCAGCTTCACTGCCCGAGGCTGAAAAGGAAATTTAATCTGTTGATCTAGGAGGGATTTTAAAGATGTTCCCAACTATTTCTTCTGCTCTGCTCTGGTGTTCTGCGTTCCCACCTCTCAGAGGAAGTGCTGTCATGGCTCACTCAGCCCCAGCAAGGTTTATATTTAGAATTTAGGTCTCGTCTGCTTTTTGCACATCGAGTCAACCTCTGCTCTATCTTCAGCCTTGCACTGAACCACATGACGTGAGCATGGTGAGTGTTCTCAGCGAGGCAGAGCAGCTCTATTTTCAGGGTATAAAAAATTACTAACTCTCAAATGTCTTTGAAATTCTCAATGGAGCGAGGAGGTAACTGCATCACGAGTCACCCCAGGAGCAGGGAGCTGATTCCATTCCATGATGGTAACCAGATCCCTGGTAAAACCAACTGCATTTGCACTAATTCGATGACATTCTTCATTTCAGCTAGAGTCGGTGCCAGGTAGACTTTGAATCTCCCTTTTGTGCTGCAGCCTGTGCCAGGGCCTCACCACCTTCACAGGGAAGAATTTCATCCCAATATCTAATCTAAACCTGCCCTCTGCCAGTTTAAAGCCATTCCCCTCCATGCCCTTGTCCAAAGTCCCTCTCCAGCTCTCTTCGATTCCCTTTAGGCACTGGAAGGGGCTCTAAGGTCTCCCTGGAGTCTTCTCTTCTCCCAGCTGAACACCCCCAGCTCTCCCAACCTGTCTCCAGAGCAGAGTGGCTCCAGCCCTTGGAGCACCTCTGTGGCCTCCTCTGGACTTGCTCCAGTAGCTCCATGTCCTTGCACTTCCTGGCAGTGATTTCCTGTGACTCCTTTGTCACTGGATGTGCATTGAGTGCTGGTGTGGGGAGGAGT
The DNA here is from genome assembly GCF_003945725.1 of Corapipo altera. Classification (NCBI taxonomy): domain Eukaryota; kingdom Metazoa; phylum Chordata; class Aves; order Passeriformes; family Pipridae; genus Corapipo; species Corapipo altera. Next base: position 7,712,836 of record NW_020884906.1, read on the forward strand.
GTCCCCATCAGCTCTGCTCTAACCCATGTGACATATCATTTGTGACACAGTTTGGGTGTTTTGATCAAGATGAAGATATTTTTACTGTAGCATAAGATACGTGCACATTTCCAAGGGAGGAACCTCGGACCTCTTCCCTCCAGGACACCGGTGTCCCAGCTGGTCACTCTCACTCCTGGCATTTGCTCCCCAGGTTAGGGCTGAAGGAACGTCGGCATGTTCCTGATTTCTGCTGGCATACATCTGCTTTTCTGGGATTTTTACCGTGCCTTTCCAGGGAGAAGGGGTTGGGATTCAGGCCTGCGCCTCAAACTGGGAAGCAATGAAAAGGTGGAGAATTAAACCAGTCACCCTCTAAAAACAACCCATGTTTCATAAGGGAAATGCTGTCAGCTTTTAGCTGGGATGTAATTGGTGGCTGAGTATCATATCCCTGTGGAAGAGGCAGGGAAAATACATATGGAGAGGCAGCCCTGGGTTGCATAGCAACAGGGAGGATGTCGGGGCTGATGGCATTTCTGAGTTGTTTGGCACTGTGGGACTGGTACTACTCCACTGCCCATGGGAGAGGAGAACATCCATTATTTAAAGGATTTTTGAGCAGAGCAGCATAGCTCCTTAGGATCTAAGAGTGCTAAATATGTTGTGTGAGTGCTTCCAGACACTGTGTTTCCCCAGGCATGCTCTTATGCATCCGGCAGTGGCACCAGCTCCAGTTCTCCACAATAAACTGGCTTTTTGTCCTCAGCCCAGGAAGCACCAGGGCAGTGGGATCATAGAACGGTTTAGGTAGGGAGGGACCTTAAAGCTCATCTCGTTCCACCCCCTGCCGTGGGCAGGGACACCTTCCACTATCCCAGGTTGCTCCAAGCCCCCTCCAACCTGGCCTTGGACACTTCCAGGGATGGGGCAGCCACAGCTGCTCTGGGCACCGTGTGCCAGGGCCTCCCCACCCTCACAGGGAAGAATTTCTTCCCAGTATCCCATCTAACCCTGCCTTCTGACAGTGGGAAGCCATTTCCCTTTGTCCTGTCACTCCAGGCCCTTGTCCGAAGTCCCTCTCCAGTCTCTTGGAACCCATTCAGGTACTGAAAGGCTGCATTAAGGTCACCCCAGAGCCTTCTCTTCCCCAGGCTTAACAACCCCACCTTTCGTCACAGCAGAGGTGTTCCCTCCCTCTAATCCATCTTCATGGCCTCTGCTGGACTCGCTCCAACAGGTTGATGTCCTCCCTTTGCTGGTGACCCCAGAGCTGGACACAGTACAGAGGGATGTTCCTCCTGAGCAGATACCAAGGTGGCTCACTGCTGTCTCCTTACCTGGCCACAGTGTATTGTAATGGAAAGACCTGGAGGTTCTGAGATTGATTAATTCAGTTAATTTTGACCTGGTCTCTGGTGATGATGGAGTCCCTTGGTGTGAGGACACTGTGCTGGGTGGGGTGTTGGGGCAGGCTGAGGAGTTGTCCCACGTGGCTCTGCCCACTGTGGAGCCAGCGCTGGAGGTCTTTAACTTTCCTCATCCGTGAGGTCAGAGAGAAGCTGTTCAATTCCTGGAACTGTTTATCTGTGGCTGCAGCGTTGGAGGGTGGGGGCAGAAGGTGCTGCCCCAGCCTGGGACATTCCCTGAGGCATTTACTCCTTTCAGCAACTCATTTAAACCTGGAGTTGGTCCATCTCCTCACCTGATTGCCAGGAACTAACGGGAACGTTGGGAGGGAGCCATGACTTACTCCTTGTGGGCAGCGCTCGTTCGCCGGATAGTGAGTATGGATGGAAACTGTGGGATGCTGATTCCATGGAGTCAGACTTTCCCCTCACTGTTTTGGCATTTGGGTGCTTCCAAAGAAAAATCTATGGGCTGTGACCCGTAGACCCTCTTAGTGTGGTGGGTTTTTGGTGTTGGTTGGTGTCAGTATGATGTTATGTCCTGATAATTCAGTTAGTAGTCCAAAATGTATGGTTTACCTTCCATTAATAGTTCTTGGAATAATTGTAGAATAATTTGGATTATAAAGGGTTATGAAGGTCATGGAGCCCAGCATCCTGGTCAAAGCAGAGACAATTGTGAAATAATAAAATAAAATATTAATAGAATACAAAATTAGTAGAATAGATAATATTTTGCCATCCTTCTGGCAGTCTGCAGGGGAACAGTTGTGATGGTTTTCTGGATTTGTAAGGGCTTGTAAGCTGTGCTTAAATGCAGTGTCACTTAAGGGGCAATTTGACCAAATTTGACCAAATCTCTGACTTCTTTGATTAAAAAAAGGAGAGAGAAAATGAAAAAAAAAAAAGGCACTTTTCAAGAAATAGGCACAGTTTTTTTCTCTGAGTTCTGTATTAACAAGGCAGATGGTCAAAACTTCCTTCCATTGTGCAGTTCCTCCTCATATCCAGTCTATGCCAGTGGATTTTAGCTTTGAACATTCGCACTCAAGCTGTGGGCTGTCACTTCCCCTGGCTGATGTCTCGGGCTCCTTTGCAAACAAAGATATTTTTGAAACTGTCTGTGCAGCTTCTGACTCATGAGATCTCTCCAAGCTGGTGTTCCTCCTATGCCAGGTCTTTATTTCACATTAGTGCGGGAGGGCTTTTCACAAAAACGTCTCCGCTCACTCAGAGTTACGGGTAATTTTTGGGCCGGTAGAACCAATATTGTGTGTGCATCATTTTCAGGAACTGGAAATTGCAGGAGTAATCAGCCCTGGACTATAGCCAAGCCCAGTTTAATTCCAAGGGAGGACTGAAAAAGGCATAATCATAATGTCTCATTTTAGAAGAAGAACCAGAGGCAAAGCAGGACACAGCTCAGCTGCTTTATTTTATATGAAAATTAAGTCAATTTTTTCCTACTCCTAGCATAAGAATTGGGAAGTTAAAAGATCAAAGCTCAAGGAATTACAGCATTTGAAACTTGGATTGAGCGTGGTATTTATTTGGGGAGATTTTTCTGTCATTATAAATAAGAAAATTCCTAATTTGGGCTTATCTTCTGGCTCTAAAAAGACACTAGACCCCTCTTTTTACTGCCCTTTCCTTTGAAATGTCTGGCTTTACTGTATCCTGAATATTTTGTTTATGGAGGAAATGGCTGTACCTGGCCTGGTTGGCTTCATGTGTTGATCACCTTGAGTTGTTCTGTAGCGTGGTGAAAATGATATAAAAGAGATCTTTGAAAGAAAAGCTAAAACTCATCATTCTTTGCTTGTTAATAATCACCTTCTGGAGAGGATAATTTTAGGGTTTGTTGTTGCTCAGCACACCCCTCTCCTCCGAGCTTCACAGGCTATAAATTGCTTTCCTGCACCGCCCTCCGTGCCCCCGGCCAACACCTCCTCCACAAGCTGGGGAGAGGATCAGCTCCTCTTCCCGCTCCTTATTTCTGTGCTTGGTACCTAAAGAATGGTTATGTTTTGCAGTTAATCATGTAAAGTATGTGTTGAAAGGGACTGTCAGGGAAAGACACTGTCGTCTTGAAGTAAGTAGCTTCCTCCGGAAGCAAAACGCAATAGCAATACTGAATATAACAAAGTCTCTGGAATCTAGAGAATTCCAGATCTCTTGGAATTTGGAGGGTTTTATTCCTCATGTTTAGACTTTCTGTTTGTTTCATTGAATTTAATCTCAAAATGTCTTCAGAAGTGGTAATGTTAGTTCTTTTTCAGGCTTGTTTTGGGTTTAGCATAGAGAATAACGCTGTTAATTGTGTCATGTTGGCTGCAAAACGGCGTCTCAAAGTTCAAGTATCTATTAACATCAAGTCAAGCGTTGCCTGAAACTGAGGAATATGTGCAGATCAGTTTGTCTGCAGCGTAAGATGTTATTAAGAATTATTGAGCCCTCACACGAGCCATGTATTTGCATCTGCACTTCTTCCCCGTGGCTGCCGAGCCGGCGTTATCAGGGCTGGCCACGCGTCTCCTTCCAGTCACCACTGCCAGATAACACAGCGCTGCGTAAACAAGGCCTCCCCAGTGCAACGGGACAGAAGTTGCTTTTCTGCTGCTCCCATTCTTGTTTCTAAGCTTTTTAGACTGTTTTCTGGCTAGAACAACGTGATTGCAGTAAAACAGTCTATGCCATGCGTGGAGTAACAGGCCTTAGTCATAGGTGGTGGAAAATACCCCGTACAAATTGATTACAAGAATGGGGTAACTTGTAATGTGAGATTGAGATTGGAAAAAAAAATTCCTAATGAGTTTCAGGTTGGAAAAAAAAACCTGAACAAGCGTGGACAGTGGGGGAGAGGAGTGAGAAGAACGACTGGCATTTGTTAGTGCCTTTCCTAGAAGTGCATCCACTTGGCAAGGGTGCTGTGGCTACCAGGTGAGAGCAGAAGGCCGAGCCCAGGGGTTTTAATGGAGTCCCTGGAGCAAATCACAGGATCGGGAAGTTACAGAGGGAATTTGTGGAAGCGAAAACCCGAGCCAAGCAGGAAGAAATGCCGTGTGGTTTCTAGGGAGTACCAGACTATTTCTCTTGTTGGAAGCAGCATGTGCCTGGCTTGTGGTTGGAATCTTGTACCTGGCATGGACTGGGAAATGTGAGAACTCAATTTGTCTCTAGGTGTACATGTCTATCTATATATATATGTGATAGGTTGGACTCGATGATCTTAGAAGTCTTTTCCAACCTTAACAGTCTTATGATTCTATAAACTGTTAGAATCACTGCCAGTGAATCCTGGGGCTGCAGGAACATCTGGAATGAAAAGCAGGAAACATCTGTTCTGTGTAACTCCCAAACTGAGCCCCAGTTTTGCTTGAGTATCACAAACTGGGAATTTAACTTTGTCCGGTCATGGTGTATGGTGGTAGTTGGAGTAAATGGTGGAACCTTTTGTGGTTTGTTTCTCTCTGCATTAAAAGAGACACTTTGGCAGCAGCAGAGAGTACGATGGGGCTGCAGAGTTGCTGTGGCCCCTGGGAAATAAGAACTGGTTATGAGAGGTGGAAGTGTTGAGGGACTTCTTCAGCAGCCAAGTATCAGCACTGGTGAATTATCCTTAATGTTTTTGTAGTCTTAAGGCAGCATTCTTTAGGTGTATAAAGTGAAGAAAACATGCATCTCTTTTTTTCTCAAAAATATGAAGGAATTCTCTATATTAAATATGGGATTTCTTAATATTATTGCTGCTTTACATGTGCTGCCTGAACATAACTAGATGTGTTGGTAGTTTCCACAGATATGTTCTGCTAGGTGGGTCTGAGGTAGAGGGGTTTACAAAGAGAGAAAAATCCTTGGATTTTCCCAAGGGCAGGTGGAAAAACCATGTAATCTGCTGTCAGATAAAATCTTGATAAGCAAAGCTGATTTGGAGCTGAAAGCCGTGTTTGTATTTGTTCAGGGTAATGAAGGTGAAAGGGACCAACAGTTAATTATGTGTTCACAGTGTAGGATTTCAGGACTCAAACCTCAGTGTGTAACTCAGCACAACTGCAAAGCAAAGGTGCAACAGGGCTTTATTGACATTGCTCTGCTGCAGATTTGGGGTGACAGCACTGACCCACTTCTCTCCCCAGAAAGGGAAGGGCCTGGGATCCACTCTTTCCTTCCTATGAAAGCAGAAGATCCATGAAATAAAAACACTCAGGAGGTGAGAGGTCAGAGTAGAACAGAGCAAATCCAGCATGGTCTGTCCTTTGCTGGGTTTGAACGTTGCCTCAGCACACATCAGTTTGTCAAGGGCTTTCTGTGTTATTTATTTATAGGGGCCCTGTGCTTATTTATTTATTTATTCATTTTATTTTGAATGTCTTCCAAAGAAAGCTGGGAAAAAAATTGATCCTTTTATTAAACCCGGGAAAAGAGCAGTAGAGTTGATGTTTGCCTTGTGTGCTTGTGAGATGAAATGCCATTCCCAGCAGAATTCCTTGTGCTTGCCTAGGTGCTTTGAGAAATTCTGTGCAATGAGATAAGAGCAATATTAAAGCAGCTTGGAGTTACTGAAACCAGGGAGTCACTTCCAGCCTCTAGAATCCATTATTTGCCCAGGAAAACAATGCTTATTGTATAGAGAATGTCATTCTGAGTTCACAGCTGTCTTCCAAGTCTAAGTTTATTCCCAGTTTTACGTTAACCAAGTCTAACTAGCAGATTCAAACCCACTGTTGCCAATAAAACCTGTTAATCTCTCAGCCAACTGACGAAACGTTTCGTTGCAGGACCAGCTGAGGCAGTGCTTCTCCAGGCAGGCACCGGGAGCGAAGGACACGGACACGCTGGTGCAGGAGCCCGACAGCCAGTACGGCACCTGGAACGAGCAGCGGCACAGCGGGGACAGGTGAGGGGGACATGGCCCTCTGCAGGCCTGAGGCTTCTCTTAGCTGAGGAGTGAGAGGAAGTCATAGAATCCCAGAATGGCCTGGGTTGAAAGGACCTTAAAGCTCATCTCATTCCAACTCTCTGCCGTGAGACACCTTCCACTAGATCGCGTTGGTCCAAGCCCTGTCCAACCTGGCCTTGGACACTTTTATGTGTTTTATTTATTTATAAATCTGTTTCTCTCCCACTGGCATTGCCTTAACAACCATGCTACCAGGTAGGCTGAATGGCAAAATCCCTGTGGAGCAGGGCTCTGGGTGCTGGGTGTGGTGACATGGGATGCACCTCTCCATGTGCTCTGATACACCTTGAGGGACTGTAGTCACTTCCAGACTCTGAAGTGTTTCATTGTGGTGAAGTGGAGGATGAAATGGAATATCAGTCGAGTGAAAGATTGTATTGCTGATGCTTTTCTGTTCTTAAAATGATGTAATGAATTAAACCTAGAGCAGCAGAGTGTGAGGTTTTTTATAGTTTACACCTTTTGTGTAAATTATGGCTTGATCTACCCTGAGCCTGTGTCCTGTCTGCTCAGTGTAGTATGAAAATAGCATTTTACATGGTTTTTAATGCTATACTTGTTGAGATCTTATAGCTGACATTAATGTCAATTGTTTGGTGTGTTCTGCAGTTGAGAACTGTGTGTTATAAATATTTTATTGCTTATGAAATCAGGGTAGTTTTCAGCTTGAGGTTCAGCGAGCTGAGTGACGTGCCAACAGTGACAGCCAGGCTGCTGTAAAATTAACTCTGATTTCAGGATGGTACAGACATTTTCTGAGATCAGTTTCCTAACAAAGGTGCTTATCTCAACTCCGAAGCAGACAGCATTGGAGAGTGATTTCAATCCATCCATCCTGGTATGAACAGCTCCACCTAAACATTCCAGTGCACTGAAGGGTTGAATTCAATCCCCATGTGCGGCAATTTTGTTTCCACCGTAAGGAATGTTTGGGTTTTGCTTTTTTTACAGTGTAATGATGACAGTGTAGAGACTTCTCAGCATTTTGCCACCCCATTGCTCTGCTTTGGCTTGACTTATGGCTCATTGTGGGGGAATTACTCATGTATTAATCAGGCACTCGGAGAGGAATGAGATTAATGTAGTTTTAAATAATGGAAATCTTCCTGGAATGTATTGCAAGTGCATTTTGTCTGCAGTGTATTTTTTATGAAGCAGGCAGCCCCTGCCAGGACTGGTGAGATGTTCTCCCCATCCCACCACGGGTGCTCTGAGCAGGGCTCTGCCTTCATTGCCTCCTCCTGGCCTCAGCTTGGGGGCAGGAACTTGCAGGAGACGTTGATAATTCAGCTTTCCTGTTTGGCCTGGCTCACTTCCCTCAGAGTTTATCCCTTCCCAGCTGCACACCCGTAGTGTTGTGTCTCGCACGCACCCGCCCCGACAGCGGGGACCCAACGGTGTCACCACCCTGCTGTGCCTGTGCTGTGCTGGGGGAACCTCTAGGTTTGGGCATTTCCCGGTGTTTGAGCCATAGAGTGATCATTTTAGGAGTGTTTCATTAATGCACCTGTGAATGAACTCATCTTCATGGAATCACAGAGTCATTAAGGTTGGAAAAGACCTCCAAGGTCATTGAGTCCAATCTTTGCCCAAATCCCACCGTGCCCACATAACCATATGGCCAAGTGCCACTCTGCTTGGTTCTTGAACACTTCCAGAGACAGTGTATAGACACCTGTATTAGATGGGAACCTGCAGCTACAGAATACAAAAGGGCATATAAAGGGAGGAATTTCTTCCTGGAAAGGGTGATCAGGCATTGGAAGGGGCTGCCCAGGGAGGTGGTGGAGTCCCCATCCCTGAAGGTGTTCGAGAAACAACTGGATGTGGGACTCAGTGCTCTGGGCTGGGTGACAAGGTGGGGATCAGTCACAGGTTGGACTCGATGGTTTTGGAGGTCTTTTCCAACCTAAGTGATTCTGGGATTTTTGAATGGACATTGTTTCCTGTGTGACACACCAGGCAAACAGTGAGAGCTGCCTTTGGATTCTCACTCTTCAGCAGTGTAAAAGCAGAATTCCTTTCCTTTCTGACTCCTAATTTCACATGCTGAAGCAACACATTCTTTATGGCCTCTTAACACTGTCTTGCTAAAACTAATTAAATTTAATTGCAAGTGAAAGTGAGGATTGATCTCAGTTTATTGCCCATTGTGATAACCATCCTGCTGGTTTTGTGTGCTCCACATGAAGGATGATTTTTCAGAGAAGTAAATGCACCTGTGAAACACTGGGGGCAGCTTATGGATATGCTTATAAACCCTGAAATCTTAATGAAGGAGTAGGAAAAGGTGCATTATGCATCTCAGTAATGAGAACTGAAAATGTGTTTTCAATTTCATTTTTTTTGAAGGGAATTTCCCCCCTAATTTGCTGTTCAGCTGGAAAGAATCCACTGTGCATGACAGGGTTTCGACTCCAGGCATCCTTCCTACTTTTGGGGATGGGCTATGCCACAGGAATCGGTGTGTAACGGGGATGTAATTGTGCAGGAACTCCAAAGGAGAATCCATTGGGAAGACTGGTGAATGAGGAACCACCAACCGATGTAAATTCAGCTGGATTTCTGTCACATCTTCCTCTCGGATATTTCAGTTTGAAAAACCTTAGGGAGTTGTATCAGCTGCAGCCCTGGGATGTAGCAGGGAAGAGGCTTTTTGGAGATGTGCACATCAGACAGGATCCTTTCAACACACACTTTAATTTCCATGAAACATCCTAACCCTGCAGATTGTCTCTCCTCTCCCCATTTGTGCAGTGGGTCTAAAGCCTGACACTGTGGATACCAAATATCATTCGAAGCAAAAATCCTAGACAAAAACTTGTCCTGGAGCTCATTAGTGCCATTCTTAATTATCCTGGGGCCCACTGGTGAAGAAGGGAAGCAACATTCCCTGTGCTCGTGTGCTGGAAACCCTCTGTGCAGTGTCTGCTCTGCCAGGCTGGACATTGTACCATGTGCTGGAGCTGATGGACGTTGTTATCCAGCAGTAAACTCCTGAGTGTTTTCTTCCCAGGATTGCTGTCACTGTGGGCTGTACCAAATACTAAGGTTTATTGTTTAAAAAATGGGCATATATTGATATGTACATGTATTTTTGGATTTAGAACAGTTTTCCTAGATATGTGCTCAAGAAATGGGGCTTAGTAAGAAAAGACTTCCTCCAAGAGGAGGAGAAAAATCAGAATTCCATAAATACTTCTGGTTCTGGTTTTTTTTTGAACTGGGAATTAGAAGCAAGACAGCCCGATTTTTAACTGACAGTAGAATATTCCTACTTTATCCTGTTGTTTGAAGGAATACTCCAGCCTGTGTGACAAAGGGAGACACCACTGTAACAGCTTTCAACCCTGACACTGTAACTCATTCCTGTTAGTCTAGGCAAAGGGAGGATTTCTGGGAATACCCTGGGAGCATCTCAGCACTGGAGTGCTGGTCCTGGACACTATTGCTCATTCCTGTCAGTCTAGGCAAAGGAGGGAATCCTAGGAATACACTGGGAGCATCCCAGCACTGGTGTGCAGTTCCTGCCACCCTGTGCGCTCTTCCTGAGACACCCCTAAAGCTCTGCCTGCAGAGCCCAGCCTTAGGGTGCCACCTGGTGCCCACCTCTCCTTCAGCTCTAGCATTCCTGAAGGGAAAAGCCTCTGGCTAGATGGAATGCACCCCAATCCCCAATATACTGTAAATCCAAGGAGTGAAAGCTGATGGAAGGGATCCACACCCAAGTGCTGCTGGTACTTGCTGCCTCCAAAGGTGCCTTGGCTCCCTCATAACTGTAGTTTCAGTTCCACCTTTATTTAAGTTCTCCTGACCACGTGTGATCCAGACTGTCCTTGCTGGTGTTTGTTTACCCTGAAGTTCTCACAGATGCCATTTGCTCCATTTTCAGCTTTGTACCCGAATCCCCTTCCCTGGAAAATGACGTCGTCTCGACGCGGAAGCAGCCCCCGAACAGCCGCCCGTCCTCGCTGTCCTCGCAGACAGAACAGCCCTCCCTGGCTGAGCACCATGACTTCAACAAAGACCAAAGGAGCACCAGCCTGGACCGTTCCAGCACTGACATGGACTCCACTGATGGGACTGATTTACCTCCTGCGGGAGACACATTCCCTGATGACAAGACCACTGATTTCTCCTTCATTGATGTAAGTTGCCATCACGGGAAACAGAAATTCTCCTTCTGTGTCACCTGTATTGTTCCCTGTGTTAATCACTGCAAAGCAGTTTCTTCTGGAAAATTTGCACCCAGTTTTCCTCTGCCTTTCCTTTCCCACACGGAATTTTCTCAGCTTCCTTCCTGCCTGAAAAGCTTAGGATCAAAGTTCTTCTGGTCTCTGCAATGTTTAGGTTCCGAGAGATTCCATAAAGCTACTGGCTTCAGATAATTAAACATGGAATCCCAGGCTGATTTGGGTTAGAAGGGACCTTAAAGCTCATCCAGTCCCACCCCCTGCCATAGACAGGGACACCTTCCACTAGACCAGGTTGCTGCTAGCCCTGTCCAACCTGGTCTTGCATACTTCCAGCTGCTCTGGGCACTGCCATTGTCTTACTAGAGTTGCTGTTTCTCTTTGAGCTGTACCAGAAGAATTAAATGGCTTTATGAACACCGGAAACTTAATTAAATAACACAATGTTCTGTGAGCCATGCAGATTTAAGACTATAAAGGCATTCACTAATATTTTTCTTATTTACAATTAGGCTCTTTCTGTAATAGCTCATAGCTGCATTTTAAAGGATTTTTTCATACTGAAAAATCTTGCACTGGTATAAGACCAGGAATTTCTGGCCATACACAGCTAATGAGGTTAGAGTTCTTTGCAAGAACTTTGATTAAGTTGGAGAAGTCCTCCAAGACCACTGAATCCAGCCATTCCCCCAGCACTGCCAAGACCACCACTAACCCATGTCCCCACGTGCTACATCCACACAGTGTTTGAACACTTCCAGAAGGTCCTGTATTGTGTTGTCCCTAGGCCACTAAAGGTGTCTCAGTAAAACAAGAGTAGCTCCAAGTACAGCTGGAAAATGCTGTTTATTGAATAGTTTATTCCTGACCTGAAATCTCTGGAAAAGAAACAAACCCACATCTTCTGGAGAAGAGGAGGCTCAGGGATATTTCTTGGTTGCAGGGAAGTCTCTAACAGCAAATTGCTTTAAGCAGGTAAATAAATTACAGCTCCTAGTTTTGCTTTGTAAATGTTATTGCCTATAGGATGTGTTGGAAGTGACTGATCACAGAAGTTTTCTGAATGCTGTGACACTAAATTTGGAGTGTCCTTTTTGCTGGTGAGTGGCTTTGAATGTCTGTGGCTGGCAGGGAAGCTGCAGCACTGCACTGGGAGAGAATTTTGTGTACTCGGTCTTCTTAGATCCCAGTCTTCAGATTGGCCTTCAGCTGCTATTAGCTAGGAAGACCTGTATTCATAAAACACTCTGGGAACCAAACTCCTATTTATTGCAGTTATTTTTTGTATTAATTTAGTGCAAATAATTAATGCAGATCAGAAATCCACAACCCAGAGCCACGATGCACCACCCCCTCACCATAAATTCTCTTTAAGAATAATAAACAGGCGAATAGTTTAATAAACTGAGTGGATTAATGCAATGAAGTGGGTTGGGAAGTCTTTGTGTAGGAGATGGGGTTTATTTCCAGGCTGGTTGAAGGGTGTGGGGTTTTTTTCCAGCACACGGCTGTCCTGGACTCCAGTGCCCTCAAAACTCGGGTGCAGCTCAGCAAGAAGCGGCGCCGCCGGAACCCCACGTCCCACTCGCTGAGGAGGAGCAGAGGACTGGAGTTTGAGAACAGATTTTCCTTGGTGGAAGAATCAGATAATGCTTGGATGTTCAAGGATTCCACAGGTATCCCTCAGCTACCTGAAATAATCAGCTGTGATCAGCTTGGGTGTAAGGCGGGAGTTTCTAAATGACATTTCTAAATCCTGCTCTTCATTTGCGCTTGAATGGAAGGAGAGATCTAGAACAAGGGATAGATGAAAAGCTGACTAATGGTTCCCCCCCCCTGCTTTTTTTTAAACAATTAATTAGAGGAGAAGAAAACTATGCAACAGGAAGATTCTGAGGAGGAAGAGAAGATCCAGCATACTCCGAGGTCGTCTGCGGTACAAGCCCAGAGACTCCCCGTGTTCCCAGGAATGGATCACTCTGTTCTCAAGGTGAGCGCAGGCAGAGCACATCAGGTGAGAGATAAAACAGTTCAGGAACTGCTGATGCTTTTATAAGGAATCCCTGCCCTGATTTTAGGCATGAATTTTTTTTTTTGTTTTAATAAATGAGTGATCTGGTTTGCATTAAAAAAAGCCTGAATGCTTGCTTAAAGGGATCCCTTTCTTTGGTTTTGTATTTAGGCCCAGCTCCGGAAAAGACAAGAGTCTGAGAGTGCTGGGGACACCGGTTCTGCTCAGCTCTTCAAATCCCCCAAAGCCCAGCTAGGGACTCCCGGGAGCAGAGTGCTGCCCTCCAGTGTGGAGAAGGAGGACAGGTGAGAGAATTCCAGCCCCAACGATGCTGATACTGGTGGAAGAAAAAAAAAATAATAATGCAAGAAATTGGATATTTCTTTTTTTGTTTCTATAATGAGTTTTCATAATGAAGGAATAAAGATTATTTTTTTATATCTTAGGTCAGAAGAAAAGTCTCCTCAGTGGTTGAAGGAGCTGAAATCAAAGAAGAGACAGAGCCATTACGAGAATCAGGTTTGAAAAGGTACCTGGGGCAGGAAGGGGGGCTTTGCTAAGTGTGGGTGTGCAGAGACAAAACCACACTTTCTTTAAGCACTGTGTCAGCACTAACTCTGAGACCTTTATCCTGCCACATCCACCAGGACTGTCAGTAGTTGTGTGTTAGGGCAGAGCAGGTGTTTCACTCCCAGGTGAAAGTGTCACTGGTTCTCTGCAGATAATTTAATTGTCACAACCCTTGCTCTGTTGGGGCTGTGATTTCCTGGTGCTTCCAGCAGGCAAGAACAAGTCTGGTGCTGGATAACTGAGGCTTGCACACAGTTTGAACACCTTATGTTGTTCCAGCAGAATTTCTGGCAGCTTTTGAGCTTTTAATACGTTAAATAGGACAATACCAAGGGGACACTACAACAGAAATACACATTTTGAGGGGTTTCCTATCGTGGTCCCTGGGAAAGGCTGACTGTCTGACCATGTCACACCATTACTTCAATTCCTTCTTTTTTTCTTTCCAGACAGTGATTCTAACTAGAAGAAGATAAAGAAGTTTAACAGAAGCCTTAACTCATCTGAACCTAAACCCCCATGTCATGTTGCTGCTGTTTGCTTCCTGCCTCAACTGCTCTGTGCATGGTGCCTTCCTGTTTTGTGGAGAAAGCTGCTTCAATTCATAGTCAAATACAAAGCTGTGTCTGTCAGGTCAGGGGGATGGTGTCACTTCAGACCTGCCTGCCAGGAGGCCCCATGGTTAGCACTTCAGAAAGTCTTGGAAAATGAAGATATTTGGGAGTGCTGTGATGCAGGGAACTCCCCTTGCTGTTGAACTGTGTAGGTGTTCAGCACTCAGAGCTGTGACCTCTGGTAGATATGTCTGGCTGGGCTTTGTGTTTGTTTATGAAAATAACAATTTTAATCAAATTTATCTTTTTTTTTTTTTTGTGAACAAATAGTAAGCTCCTATTTAGAATGAAGTTTGTGGAAGGTGAGAGTGGAAGAACAAATCATGTTTACTGCCATATTGAAAAAAGGAAACTTGATTATTTTTTGTAAAATGTATTTTTGATTGGCTTATATTTACATGTGATCTGCTGACCTGGCAGATGGAGATAATTTTTAGATGAACAAAATGTTAACTTTTGTCACTCTTGAAGTGGTATATTCTGTGTTTTGTCAGCATGTGGAATAATTGCTTCATTGGAATGTCTTTCCTAAAAAGGATCAAGCAATAATGTCAACCAGTTCTCTTTAAAAAAAAAAAAAGTAAAAATATGTAAATACTGTTTTTATAACAAAAAAGGAAGGGAAGAGGGAGGATGTTACACTCATATCAGGGTTCCAGTTAATTGCTGAATGTCACTTTAATAGCAGTTTGATTAGTCCCACTTCTTATTTTTATTTGTTAATCTGTAAATACCAGGTTTAAGTTTTTATTTTTATGCTGATTTTGTGAGATAACCTAAATGTGATCTTCAGTTTCTCAGATGATTTCCTGTCCTTCCTTTGGCAAGACCGATGTGCTGATAGCGGAGTAGGGCTCTCATGGACCACGCAGGTGTTTGGGAATCACTAATCCCCAGACATGTCTATATCTTTGATTCTGAAACACCAACACCATGGCCATGTAAGACATAACTGATTCTTGTCCCAGATAAGTGCTCTTTCAGTAAACCTTTAAAAATGAAGCCCAAGGAGGGAGGTGATTTGTCCTGTCGGATTCCTCAGGCTCGACCAGGAAAGCATGAAGAGGGAATGGAGAGTGGAGCGTTCTCCTCGCCTGCCAGAGCTGGAGCTGCTCCTTGGGTTGCACTTCCTATGTCCTGCTGAGGGGCTCCTCTAGATTCAAACCATAAAGCACCAGCACTTCCCCTCATTTTCCTTTCTCTTTTTTCTGATCAGTGTTTCAGGAGCTCGATTCCCATGGGGTTACCACAGTGGTGGCCTGCCTGCTCTGCTGTCTGTCAGGCTTGTAGCTGCCAAAACCATGTGCCAATTCTTCTCATGAAGGAGTCACAGAGGAGGTGATTTGCAGTCCCAGTCTACTCTAGGAAATAGCAGCAGGATGTCAGGAGACAAGTCCCATATGCCCATTTCTCGCTCCCAGATTTAACTCTGATGGCAGCTCCCGGTGTGGAGATGAGACGAAGACATTTATCTTATGTAAAAGTCTTTCCTTGCTGCTCTGCCCTATTTGTCATGGGAGCTGTTGCCACTGTTAGTTTTGCAGCCCCTCTTCTCCCCATGGAGCAGGGATCCCCCAGGATCTTTGGCGTTGGGAGATGGGCCCTGTTGAGCACAGCCACCACCATCAACCAGCTCCTCTCAGCTCATATTAAAACGTTGCACAGATTTTCTTCTCTCTCCTTTAGATGATGGTGGAAAAGGCAACTCTTTTTCTTTCGGGATACATTTTTTATGGCAGCACCCAAGGGTTCCATCGCTGTGTCCCACGTGTGACACACATCTGGGCCAGCCTGAGCAGCCTGTGCAGGTGTGAGGAGGGTGGCAATGGCTCTGCTCACTCAGATGACGTGGGGCCTGTTTTAACCCCACTAATCAGGTAATTCCCTGCTTACAGGAACACTTACACAGGCTGGATTTTCCACTTGAGCAGGTGACAGTGTTGTGTTCCCAACAGTTGGAGGATTTACTGGCTCTTGGTCTCATAACTGAAGGTCAGAAATTCTGTAACTGTTTGCTGTGTGTTGAGGAAACTGAGGGGATTAACACGAGGTTTCCACAAAGCCCTTGAATGTGTTTGCATTTCCACATCTGCTTGGACAATGCACTGAAACTTACTGTATTGAGTAGTTTAACCTACTACTGAGAAATGTTTAATGCTTAAATGTCTAATTAAAAAGCATCTTTAGAATGTTGTTGAATGGGACAGTGTTTTTTCTGCTCTATTATTTCTTTATATTGTACATGGATTAAATATCTACTTCCTTCTCTCCGGGCTATCACTCTGTAATAAAAGATATATAAATATGTTATTACTTCTTAAATGATAGAACAGACTGTAATACAGTTTATATAATTCTATTTTAATTCCAGATAATGTTTGTTGGAATTTTTTACGCTTTAACTTCTGTTGCCACGTGCTTTTTTCTGCTGTTTGGTGGAGATGGAAGACATCCAAGACTTTCTCTGAAGTGACCTGACAGGAATTACCCCCCCACACCACCCCCTTTTCTCTCGCACAAAAGTTTGTTTCACCCTGGAATTTGTTTATTGGTAAACTAAAATGCACCATGGCACAGATTTGGGAATTCAAAGTGGTGCCTGTAAAAGGTTTGTTACCTCAGCCCTTGTGCAAACACTGGAATGTGCTGCCTGTCTCAGGTGTTACACCCGGCATATGGTTGGATGTGCAGGTGGCCCAGGGAGAGCTGGAGCACAGAATGACTTAGAGGGATCAGGGCACTTCCAAGGCAAATATCAGGTAAATAGTTCATATCCTTTGATTTAACTGTCCTTGCCCCAGTAACAGGCACTTCAGTCTCAGCTCCTTTTCCCCTTGTGATGGAAAAAGCTGGGGCTGGTGCTGCAGAGTTGGTGCCCTTTAACTGACCCTGTGGAGCTGGAGGAGCTGCCTGCCCATAACTCCATGGTCCAGCCCCAATATACCCCAGGAGTGGTCAGTGCATCCTGGAGGGAGCAGGATTGCCAGCACAGGCTGGGCTGGGGCTGCTCTGTGGAAAATGAAGTCAGTGGGATGTGGTGGTGTGGGAGGTGTTGGTGTGTCCCACACGGGCTGTGGTGCAGGGGATTCATTTTCACAGTAGGTACCTGACTTGGAACAGTAAATGGCTGATTTCTGCAGGGATGGAATGTTTTGCGGGGAAATGGGAAGTTCCAGGATGCTGCTGAAGGACGGGATGGGGATGAAGGGCCTCGCCATGAGCAGCATTAATGCTCAACACGACGGGACAGGTTTCCATTCCGGTTCAAATGCCTGGGCCAGGGCATTTGCTTTTCTGACAATTTCAGTAAAGGTTTCTCGTGTAGTTCTGGGTTTCAGGATGAGCCGTGATCGGAGCAGGCAGGAAACCCTGCAAGAGCTGTAAATGGTGCTGTGTGCAGCTGAATGCAGCATTCCTTGGGGAGTCATGGGATGGTTTCAGTTGGAAAGGACTTTTAAAGAGGAAATCAGCAGAGTGAAACACTCCCAGCTTGGTGCCTGGTGTGGAGGGGCTGTGTTCCCCCCAGTTACATTGTCCTGTGCCTGTAGAGGTGGATGAACCCCTGTACAAGGCAGTTGGCTCCCAAAACCACCTGTTACACACCCCAGGATGTGCCTTAAACCCTGCTGTGTGCCAACATGCTCCTGGGAAATGGGCCGGGGAGGGAGCGGGACTGGGAGCCAAAGAACGAACGGGCTCAATGGAGAGAACCTTCCTGGTAAGGGCCAAAGCTGAAGCAAGAACCCCGACCTGGAGATCCTGAGGTCTTTTCCTGCCCTGGAACCACCTGCCCCAGCTTCCCTCCAAGCTCCCAGAGCCGACCCCAACCCCACTCCATCTTGTGTTGGAGCCCAAACAAACGGTCAATATTTTGCCGGGTTTTTGCTTTGCGCTGCGCTCGGTTTCCAGGCTAAACCCTCCCGTGAAATGCTGATGGGAGAGTTTTCCAGAGAACCTGGCAAGAAGCAGCGTGAACGTGCTGATGTGAATTTCGACGTTAATCTTCTGTAAATCGAGTGGCCCATTTCCGAGGGACAGCCGGGAGAAATCTGAATGACGTTTCCATAGCCCGCGCTATTGAGATGAAATCTCATGGATGGAATTCCGTGGACGCAGCTGCTGTATCAGCGCTCGGATAATGTGCTGTTCTGTTCAGAAGCAACCCATAAATAGCGGGGCCGGCCGTGCCGCCGGCAGAGCGGAACCACACCGGAGAGGTACCAGCAGCACTGCTTGGACTGGAAGGGGCTTTATAACAGAACTAGAGTGTCTGAGTCGAGGTGTCACCGAGTGAAGGGTTGGCTCGTGCGTGGCGAGAAGTGATGCTGCAGGGTTTGATTAAGGACATTGATCGAACTCTTTTATTCATCTTTTAACCCCTCGCCAACCCTCGCGTAGCGAGGCCGGGGAGGCGCTTTCCAACGGGTTTCCTATTTGAGCAGGAGCTTTGTGGATGTTCCTGGAGAGCGAGGAGGGGGCTCTCTCCACCGTCCCCCCAGCCAAGGCAGCAGCAGCAGCTCCAGCTGCTGCGTCCAGTGCCCCCTGGGATACTGGAGCAAGGGAGAGGTGTCAGGTTTATGTTAGTGGGAAAAGATGTCAGCAGCTGGAAGCTGAAATCTGGCAAATTCCTGCTGGAAACAAAGGCCAAGCTGTGAGACAGGAGTTTAGTGACAACTGGGTGAGCTGCCCAGAGCAGAGGGATCCGTGTCCCTTGGGAGATAGCTCAGGTCGGTCCTGCAGATGAACTGGGTGAGGATGTGGGGCCCATGTGCAGGAGGGGGAGGAGGATGGATCACGGAGCTTCCTCCTAGCCCAGACATCCGTGGGGATTTACAGCTGCTGCACTCGGGATCTGTGTTAGCTGTTCTGCCTCTTCCTAGGCCAGCTTCATCCTTTGTGTTTTATGAAGGACTTCAGAGCCCGTTAACCTCCTGCAATTTGGGTTTTCCAGGCATAATGACTGAGCAGCAAAGTCCCCCCGAGCAGATGGCGACTGGGGAGGGAGCTGGCGAGCGAGGTGGCATCTACAAGGTATACTGGGGGCAACTGGTTCCAGACGGACGTTGGGGGATGCTGTGGGTCCCCGTGGGATGCATGTGTGTGAGCCAGGCTGGAACCAGCACTGCAGGCTGCACTGGGGATGTGAGCAGCCTCCAGCTCTCCTGCAGCAGCGCGTGGGTGTCACCGCTCGGGTGCTGAGTGGAGCCACAGGCTGGGGAGGGAGACTGGGGCCGAGGATTTGCTGCTGCCTGGCAGGAGGGATGCTGTCCCTGCCTGTGTGGCTGCCAAGGACGTTCTCCTGCCAGTCTGGTGTGCAGCTGCCCAGTGATTTAATCCAGGAGACAAAGCATCCCGTCACACTGGGACCAGCTGTGGGTCTGGGCAGTGAAGCTCTGGCTGTGTGTTTAGGTTTGAATTAAGCTCGTAGGTTGGTTGGAGGTAAATCAACTGTGGGAGAGCGGTGGCTGCAGCCCTTCCCGCAGCTCAGGACACCAGGCAAAGCTGTTCCTGGCTGGGAAGGCTGGAGGTGGGAGCAGATCCTGCAAGTGGGGTAAAGAAGTGCTGGGATCTTGGGCTGCTTATTGCTTTGGAGTGCACAGAAGTTCCTGAGGAACACGGGTGTCACCTCTGTCCCTTGAACCCCCCATACGTGGTGTCTGCAGGAGGCTCTGCCCTTGTCCTGGGCTCAGGGATTGCAGCTGGGACCCCTTTGGGGCAGGGCCCAGAGGGTGTGCCCCTGGACCTTCCTGGTCCCCAGATTGTGCTGGGCACCCTGGGCCCTGCTCCCTGCTGTGCTCCTGCTCCTGGCACTGCCTCCAACCCGTCGTGCAGCTCAGCCTCGAGGCTCTGCCAGGAACAGAAGGACCCGGGGAGGTGTTGGGGTCTCTGTACCTGACAGGTTTAGAAGGAAACACTAAATAATGAACTTGGTCCAGGCCAGGCCAGAGGAATGGTTGGTTTTGGAGGAGCAGAGATAAGAAAAGGATGGGCCATGAGCAGGCTGAGGGCAGAAGACACCATCCCACAGCTCTGGGGGTCTCAGCCCAAACCCTCTGTGTTTCCAGTGCTGCGTTCAAGCTGGTCACTTGTTTTCAGTTTGTCATGGAGGAAATTCAAGCAAACACCCTCGGCCAGAGTATAGGCCCAGAGCCATGTCAGGGCAGAGGCACGTGACAGGACCTGTCTCTGCCGTGGGCGAGGAGTGACATCGGCATAGGGCAGCCGGGACAGAGGGACATGGCCACTTTGCTCCCCTGCTGCTCCCATTTCCAGGGGATCCCTGCAGTGGGGCAGGGTGTTCCCTCCACTGCATGGCTGTGGCAGTGACTGACAGTGTCTCTCCCCACCTTAGATCACAATCTACGAGCTGGAGAATTTCCAGGGGAAGAAGTGTGAGCTGACAGAGGAGCTCCCCAACATCACCGAGAAAGAGATGGAGAAGGTGGGCTCCATCCAGGTGGAGTCTGGCCCGTAAGTCCAGGGTGGGGAGGATGGATCAGCTCCAGGGGAGGTGGGGCAGGGGGAGCATCCCCCCCTCACACTGGGGTCCCGCAGGTGGCTGGGCTTCGAGCGACAAGGCTACGCTGGGGAGCAGTTTGTACTGGAGAAGGGCGACTACCCACGCTGGGACTCCTGGTCCAACAGCCACCTCAGCGACAGCCTGATGTCCCTCCGCCCCATCCAGATCGTGAGTGGGGCTGTCTTGGGGTGGCTGTGCCCCCCAGGATGGCCACAGCACTGGGGACCACCAGGCTGGGAGGGTCCTGAGGGCCTGGGGGCAGCCCCTGACTGGTGTTTTCCCCCAGGACAGCGCCGACCACAAGATCCACCTCTTTGAGAATGCAGGCTACACCGGGAGGAAGATGGAGATCGTGGATGACGACGTTCCCAGCCTTTGGGCCCACGGCTTCCAGGACCGCGTGGCCAGTGTCAAGGCCCTGAATGGAACGTAAGGACGGGGGGCACTGGGTGCACATGGGGACACCCCAACAGGGTCCTGTCCAGTGGCACCATGGTTGGTCCTCCCAGGGTGGTGGCAGGGAGGCCTGGCACTGCCACTGCGCTTCCCATGGTGCTGCTTGTGTCCATCATGTCCCTTGTTCCCTCCCCCCTCACCTTTTCCCCGGCCCACAGGAAGTAATGGGGGCCGGGGTGGTGTCCCTGGGGCTGTGTGATGGCTCCTTGCCCTAACCCCCTGCCAGAACAATGGAGCTATGGCTCCTTCTCCGCCCTGGGCTCTCCATCCACTCCCAGCACATGGCATTTCCCACCTGGGCTCTGTGGCTGCAGCCTGTGCAGTGACATTTAGTGACAGGGCAGTGGCCCTGGGCAGCATCACCTGGCTGCGGCAGGCAGCGGCACCAGCACTGCCTCGGCCTCTGGAGTGGGATGGGGACAGGGACAGTGCCCCCTGTTCCGAGGGGATGTACCTGCTGGGCAGGGGGTGCAGCAGGGCAGGGGGCCCAGCTGAGCACTGCCTCCATCCCTGCAGGTGGGTGGGCTACGAGTACCCCGGGTACCGGGGCCGCCAGCACGTCTTCGAGAAGGGCGAGTACCGGCACTGGAACGAGTGGGACGCCAACCAGCCCCTCATCCAGTCCGTGCGGCGCGTGCGGGACCAGCAGTGGCACCAGCGGGGCTCCTTCGAGAACAGCTGAGGGACCCTGTGCCCCTGCCGGGGCCGGCTCACGGGGTGCCCCGGCTGATGCCGTGACCGTGGTGTTTTTTGTGCAAAAACCTCAATAAAACTCTGAGCTGGAGGCTGCCGGGGCCTGCCTGGTCCTGGGTGGGGTGGGGGGGATGGAGCGGGATGACGGGGCAGGGGGGTGGGATGGGGAGGGGGCCATGGCTGTGCCCCAACACCCCCCAGGCAGAGCAGAGGGGGAGTGTGTTTGCAGTGTTACATAAAGGCTGCAGCTTTCCAAAAATAACCCCCGGTGGTGCCGCGTCAGGGTTTTTCCAATGCCTCTGTCCCTTTCCACAGCATCTCCTGCCTGCTCCCAGGGCAGGCAGCCAGTCCCCGTGGCAGGGAGGGGCAGGGGGGATGTAGGGAGCAGGGGGATGTGCAGAACAGCCACCCCCTGGCAGAGCCAGGCCTGTGCACCCCAAAGGGGACTCACTAAGTGGGGGGGGCTGTGCCCAACCCTAGAGTCCTGCAGGGTCCCCAGCCTGTCCCCAAGGAAGGTTCTGACAGCACCAGGGGTTGTTTCTCCGGGGGGATGAACTCTGACGTGGGGGCTCAGCTGTTCTGGTGGCGAAGGTGGGGGCCTGGGGGGGGGGCCCCAAGGTGTTGGTGAGGTGCTGGGCAGCCCAGCCCTGAGCTGCCTTCGCCCCCCAGGCAGAGCCCTTCCATGGGGACAATGCAGCCACACTCAGGAGCCCCAAGGCTGGGGGCAGAGAGGGGAGATGGGCTCGAGGCCACCTGAGCTCTTCGTGCTGGTCCCCGAGCAGCTGCTCCAGAGCCTTTCTCTTTAGTTTCGGGTTGGCAGCTGTGGAAGGTGAGTGTGTGGCCCTGAGAGGCAAAAGCTGCTTCCAGAACAGTCTGTGGAGCTGCCCGGCCCAGAGGGCTGCAGCACACTGCCCGGGGCTGGGATGAGCTAAACTGTCCCAGCAGAGCCAAGGGAGGGAATCGCTGCCTGGAGTCACAGGAGCCGTGCTGAGCACCGTGTCAGCCCCTGCTGGGGTGGTGAGGGGCCAGGATGTGCCGATGGTGGCTGGGGGGCAAAGATGCCCTGCACTGGGACCTGGGGCAGGCTCACAGGGGTCCTGGCTGGGGACCCCAATGGATTAGCCCAGAAGAGGAGGAGGGCAGTGCTGGGTGCCTCTGTGGTGCCACAGTGGGAGGCACAGGAAAGGGAGAAGGACTTGGCAGGGCTGGAAGTGCTGGAGGCTCTTGCTCAGCCCCCCAGCCTGCCCAGACCTCTCCATGGTGTGGTGGGTTTCTTGCAGAGCCACATGGTCACCTGTGACCCCATATCCTACTGAGACCCCATAGCCCACAGCTGGGACCGACCCCCCCCCCACATGTCACTGCAGGCTCTGGTGACAACACCCTGCAGGGTGACCCTCTGTGGAGCCATCCTGGGGGCAGGGGAGGGGGCAGGGATGATCCTGAAGGGATCCTGCGGGGACCAAGTGTGGAGGAGGGAATGGGTCTGGAATCTGTTAACGCTGTGTGACACTTGCTGGGTTTACACGGGGGGATCTAACTCCTCTGGGGGATGAGAGGGGGCTGTGGGTGCTGCACAGCACCCAGGGAGTCTGACAGCTGGGGTATCTCCCGTACAGTGAAACCCCTTTGCTGCAGCCACCGTCAGCCCCCAGCCCCGAGGGGCCTCCCGGGTCGGCCGGTATCGGGGTGCCAGAGGAGGGGTTTCACTGCTGCCCTCGACCCCTCAGCTCAGCCTCGGCTCTGCCACCCACCCTGGGCACAGCCTGGGCATGGGGATGTGTCCCAGGCTGAGCCCCTCGCTGACCTTGGCTTTGTTCTGATGTGAGAGAGGGGCCTCCGTGCTGCTGCTCCCACTGCCCCGTGGGGCTGGGGTGTTTCCCGGGGACCCCAAGAGGGTGGGAGATAAGAGAGGAGG
Source organism: Corapipo altera (assembly GCF_003945725.1). Taxonomy (NCBI): domain Eukaryota; kingdom Metazoa; phylum Chordata; class Aves; order Passeriformes; family Pipridae; genus Corapipo; species Corapipo altera. The sequence continues at coordinate 7,736,159 of NW_020884906.1, forward strand.
AGTCCCCACACTCGGGCTGAGGGTGCTGTCTGGGCATCGTGCCACCAGGGCCAGCTCCTGCCCCTGCCCACCCCCGAAGGGTCGGTGTCGGGAAGGGGCTCCCGCGGTGCCCCCAGCCCCACCGGGTCCCTCTGCGCTGGCACCGGCGCTGGCACGGCCGCTCCCCTCCCGGGGCCGCAGACGGGCAAAGCCAGACGTTCACCAGGGCTTTGAGGCGCGTTTTATCGCGCATGGAAAGAGCCGAGCTCAGCAGGTTGAGCGGCCCCGGCGGCGGGGCGGCTGTCGGGGGATCAAGTCTCTGGCCCCGGAGCGCCTGGAGCGGGGCTGGCGGGCGCTTTGTTGGCCAGGGCCGCCCCGGCTCTTGGCACGCGTTCGGCTGATGCATGCAAACTCCAAATCTCCTCGCCACCAACCCGACAAAGCGGGTGACTCGAATGTGACAGGTAATGAAATAACTCGGGCTTGGTGCTCGGGCAGACAAAGGCTGCGGCGGATCAGCTGACCCTGGTTTTCATTGGGGTTTAATCCAGCATTCTCGCTTTGAATCAGGCTTTAACTATTTTGTAAATAGTTTTGGCACCACTCTGCTGCAGCTCGGTATAAATTCCACCTCCCGGCCCCAGCCCGTCACTGGCTCAAGCGGGTACTGGTATAACTGGTAAGACTTTGCTATTTATTGTCCTCTCTTTTGCCGTGGCCTCCTCCCGACTCCCGGGGCCGGGGTCCCTTCCCGGTGCCCGCGGGGTGCAGGCACGCAGGGGCTGAGCCGGGGGACAGTCCCGTCCCTGCAGCCCAAAGCAGGATATCAGGAGGTCACCACCCAGCCGCGGCTCCGTTTCTTTTTGTCGGGAGTGAGCCGTTTTCACCAGTTCTGGAGCTGCTCAGATCCTGAATGTCCCGTTGGGCTTGAGGACAAGGGTCCTTCTAAAGGATGACAGTGCCAAGCAGAGCCAGGAGGGCTCAGCAAAGGGTCCTGCAGACCTGGGCCAGGTTTGGTGTAGGGAGCCCCAGTGCTTGTCCCCATCACCCCTTCAGGCACCCGTGTGGGACAGGGGCTCTCAGCTGGTCACTGGGCAGGGACAGCGGGAAAAGCCTCAACTGCAGGAGCTGGGCTCTTCTGGGAATGACTTGGGAATGCCGTGGGCTCACAGTTCCCTGCACTCCTCTGGGCTGGAGACCTTGGGCAACTCCCAAGGACTATTGCCTGAGCTCTGCCATGAGCCTGGGGAGGTTTGGGGTTCTGAGCATCCCTAAGCAGGGACTGTCCCTGGCAACCCCAGCCTGAGCCCATCCTGCCATGAGCCCTGGCCCCAACACCCCTCCTCCCTGGGCAAACTGCAGGGCACGGACATGGGGCTCTGAGCACAGTTCCTGGTGCCTCCCCAGTGACAGATTTTAACCTGCAGAGTTTCCCTCCCAAGGCAGCAGACAACCCAGCTGATGATGGCTTCCGAGCACCAAATGCCAGCCTCCAAGCAGCAGCAAGCCAGCTCCAAGGTCAGTGTGAGACTTCCCGGCCCCCTCACTGGGGGTCCAAACCATCCCCTGGAACACCCCTGGAAGCAGCTGAGCAGCCACGATATGCCCCTCACCAGCACCCCCAGCACTCCTGGCTGGTGCAAAGTGTGTCTGGCTGAGGTGCTGAGCTGTTTGCAGTGGGACTAGGGGATGGGGAATGGGATTTTTCTGTCATCTCACAGCCCCAGTGCAGGTGGAGTGAGTGGGAATGGATCAACTGTTGATCCCCCCCCGCAGATGCAGCAGATCTGCCCCCTGCCCGCTGCTCCCTGAGATCTGTGCTGAGCTGGCGGCGCTGGGGCTGCCCTTGAGCCATCCCAGTGTGTTCCGGGTGTCTGGCTCGCTCTGTCCCTCCACTAGCCATGGTTCTCCAGCCACAGCCTGGATCCCTCAGTGTGACCATGGGCATCCCTCTGCCACAGGCACCGGGGCACTGGGATGGTGCCAGCAGGGACTCGTGGACGTTCAGGAGTGAGAGCTGCATCCTCAGAAGGATGGGAGCGTGTGCTTGTGCTTGCAGGCTCCTTAAAAGCCTCTGGAATGCAGTTTGGGGGGGCAGTATGATGTCTGGGCTGCAGCAAACGTGCTGACCTGGTGGCCTGAGAAAGTGTGTGCCCCCTGCAGCGGTGGCAGGGGTGGGGGTGACCCCTTCTCTGAGGTGCTGCTTTCTTCCAGATTGCCATCTTCGAGCAGGAGAACTTCCAGGGCCGCTGCCATGAGCTCAGCGGGGCCTGCCCCAACCTGAAGGAAGCCGGCGTGGACAAAGTGGGCTCCATCCTGGTGCACTCCGGACCGTACGTGTGGGGGGCTGGGGACCACGGGGGGATGTGGGAGGGAGGCAGGGGCTGGGGGAGGAGGGATCTCCCTGCTGCTGGCACCTGTGTCGTACCCAGGGTTTCATGTGGCAAACATCACTGAGCTGCTCACCCAGCTCACCCCAGTGGGTACCCAGTGCCAGTAGGTGAGCAGGGGGTGACAGTGGGTGACAGAGTCCCCTGGACAGGCTGGTATCCCCCAACCCTGTTCAGTGGCAGGGGGACCAGATAAGTGTGGGCATGGGCACAGATCGTGATGTTACTCCCAGCTTGGTTTCCTTTCCTTCGCGTACAGGGACAGGCGAGACTGGCACACCCTCGGTGCCCTCTCCCCACCTGCTAAACCTGCATGTGCTCCCCAGGCCATGGGCTTTGGGCAAGGGGGAACCCCTGGAAAGCACCTGGGGGGTTCCCTGCCTGTGCCCTGCAGCCGGCAGCACTGCTCCCAGGTACAACAGGGCAGCTGCAGAGCACCCTGGTAGGAGCCCAGCCCCATCTGGAACACGTGGGTGATCCCGTTCTTCTGTGGGTCCCCAGGGACCATGGATGTGTGGCCACCACATCAGAGCATCCACTCTGGAAAGTCCTGTAGTTCCGCTGCCAGCAGAGACATGTGGGATGGCTGGAGACATCACAGCCCTGCCTGCTCCCCCCTGGCACCTCCCGGGCACCGCGGTGCTCCTTTCCGTTTCCAACAGGGATCAGGGGACGTGGCTGGGGGCTCAGCCCCGGGGCGCTCGCCAGGGTCTGTGCCAGGCGCCGGTCCCCGCCCCGCTGCCCCATCTGAAGCGCGTCCCCTGCTCTCTTCCAGCTGGGTGGGCTACGAGCAGGCAAGCTGCAAAGGGGAGCAGTTTGTGTTTGAGAAGGGGGAGTACCCCCGCTGGGACTCCTGGACCAACAGCCGGAGAAGCGACAGCATCACTTCCCTGAGACCCATCAAAGTGGTGAGAGCACCCAGACAGCCACTACCCACCCGCCAGACCAAGGTCTGCAGCCAGAAGTCTTCCCCAGCCTTCTCCCGCCCTCCCCAGCCCCGCGGGCGGAGGGGCACCCCCTCCTGCGCACCCTCGCCCCAGCCCTCGGGGCCCGGGGAGCCGTGGGGGGGGTCGGAGGGGGCGCGGGGACGGGGGCACTGGCAGGTGACCCCAGAGCGGAGGACGTCTGCTGGTAAGTCTGGCAGTGCCCGCGCAGGTGCCGGCTCTCTGAGCTGGATGGAGGGATGCGGAGCACCCCCGGCATCGGTGGGAGCGGCGGCACATGGTGCCGGCCCTGGCCTCGGTTTCCCCATAGCCCTGGGCTCTGCCCCCCCTGCCCAGTCCCGGGGGCCGGCAGCCGCTGACCCCCGTCTCTGCTCTCCCGGCTGCAGGACAGCCAGGAGCACAAGATCGTGCTGTATGAAAACCCCAGCTTCACGGGCAAGAAGATCGAAATCATAGACGACGATGTGCCCAGCTTCCACGCACACGGCTACCAGGAGAAGGTCTCATCCGTGCGGGTGCAGAGCGGCACGTGAGTACCGGGGCCGGGGGGGGGGGTCCCGGGCGATGCCAGGGCTGGACAGCCCCGGCCGTGCCGTGCCGGGCAATGTTCAGCGTGTGTGTGACCCCCCTGCTTGCCTTGGCAGGTGGGTGGGATACCAGTACCCTGGCTACCGGGGCTACCAGTACCTGTTTGAAAAGGGGGACTACAAGGACAGCTCAGATTTCGGCGCTCAGCACCCCCAGATCCAGTCGGTCAGGCGCATCCGGGACATGCAGTGGCACCAGCGTGGCGCTTACCACCCCACCAACTAGAGCCCCCGGCCCGTGCCGGGGTGCGGGGAGCGGACCAAGCGTTCCCCCGGCCGCCGCTGTGCCCCCGCGGCCTCGCCTCCCGCCTCCCCCCGTGTGATGCACGCGCTGCCGAAGCAACTCAATAAAGCTTGGAATTTCAAAGTCCCAGCTCTGCCCCTTCATTCTCGGGGCTGCAAAGGGACCCCCGGTGTTGCGGTGCCTTTCCTGACCCCGTGCTCCTGGGTGGGGAGGGGGGCCCGTCTCCGCACCCTCGATGCTCTCAGTGCCACCGTCGCTGCCGGCCCACCAAAGTGCCCGGGGAAAGGGAGGTGACCTGGGGCTCAGCGGGAGGGACGGGAGGTGCTCGCCCCCTGCAGACCGGGGGGTCTGGCCCCCGCGCGGTGGCTCCGGGACTCAGCCCTGTCCCGGGGTGCACAACCAGGGGTGGGGGTCGCATCCTGCTGCGGCCGGCAAAGGTGTCCAAGGAGCACCGCGGTGACTGGGAGGATGCCACGACGGTTGCGAGGGGGAGCGTTTGCCCTCTCGGTCAGAGCACCTCCGAGTCAAATAATTGCTTTAGTTATTAGGCACTGGAAGCTTTAATTAGGAATAATGCTTTAATTTAGCAGTCACGGAGCTAAAGGATGATTTAATTATCGTGTCTTAAGTCGAGCAAAGGAAGTGGAGGAAGGCAGCCGCACTTGCTTGTCCGAGGGCTCCGTGGGGTGGCAGGGGCAGGTGCCGGAGGTGGTGGCGGAGGTGGCCGGGCTCGGTCCCCTCCGGCAGCAGGATGTGGCCGTGGCAGCCGCTGTGTGTCACTGCAGCTGTGTGTGGGCAACAGGGGGCCGGGGCTGCACAGGTGATGGAAACCTGACCGGGGCACCCCGGGCATTGCGTGCCTCCTGCCGCTCTCCTCTCTCGTGCACCGCAGCGCCTGGTTCCGCTGCTTTGGTGTGAAAACCAGCAAAACTGGGAACCCCAGGGAGTCACAGATGCACAACATCACCCTCAACAGCTCCCACGCCCAGCCGCCCCGGCGGAGGGGGGGTTTGCTCCCTTAAACCTCCGCATTCCAGAGGCTTTTCCCTGTGATCCGGATGAGCGAGCCCGCGGGCGACCAGCCCAGTTCACCACTCGCCAAACGCTGCTGTGAAATGTCAGCTCCTCGGCGAGGCGGGCTTTGGCAGCCGCCGCGCCGCTTCCCTGCCGAAAGCTGTGCCTTTCCTTCCACGGGGGGAATTCAGGATCATCGCAGACGTGAACATTGATGCTGAAAAACGGGGTTTTAGCGGCAGCAGCGACAGACTCCCCGCGGTGCTGCTGAGGGGAGAGCTCTGCCTGAGGCTGCGTGTTGGTGGGAAACGGCGGCTTCTGGGGAAGCAAACTGCGGAAACCAGCAGCGAGGTGGGGAGGAGGGACCCCCCCCAGGAATCACAGATTCCCAGCCATGGAATTCCAGATGGGTTTGGATTGGAGGGGACTTTAAAGCTCGTCTCGTTCCACCGCCTGCCATGGGCAGGGTCATCTTCCACTAGTCCAGGTTGCCCCAAGCTCCGTCCAACCTGGCAGCCGGGGACCAGGGCAGTCTCTGCGGGAACACGGAGCCCGGCTGCGAGCAGGGTGGGGGGTCCTGGGGGAAAAGTACTGAAAGCAGAAGTGGAAAATGTGAATAAGCCCAGGGAGGTCATATGGGGCCTGGCGGGGGGGGGGGGGGGGGAAATTCCTCATCTGGTGGCTGGGTGCACCCAGGTGGGTGCCCTCGGGTCACCTCGAGGCAGCTTTAGCTCTGCCGAGGAGGGTTTTTCCGTCCCTGGCTCTGGGGAAAATATGCTGGAAATTTATTTTTTTTTTTTAAATTTTATTCAAAAGCAGAAGATCGCCTCCATCCCACGCACGCTGCAGAGCTGCCATCTGGCTCACTGCTACCCCGCCTCAGCAGCTCGGAGCCCCCGGCCCCCCCAGCCGGTGTCCCTGTCCCTTCCCTCCCCCTGGCCATCGCCCCTCGCTGCCGGCGCCGGGGCTGTGATATTTCGGCGGTCCCACGGCGCTGTGGCGGGTGGGTGGTTTTGCCGCCGTGCCAGTAGTCGGCAGAGCGAAAGCTGTTCTCCAGGCTAGTGAAAGGATTTTTTCACCCAGCAAATAGGATGGGGAGGCTCAGACCTCATCGCCACTGGTCGTGCTGGTTCCAGCCTCCCGGATGGCCGGTTCCTCCGCTACCCACGGTGGCTGGGTCGGGCAGTGGGACCCCCGGGACCCACGGCAGGTGAATCCCCAGCAGAGCGAGGGCCTGCCTGCAGGGGAAGAGCAGCGATTTGCCATGGAGTAATTAATGTGAAGGTAAAAATAATGCCAACCCTGGCTAAATCACATCCGAGGTTGAGGTGCCTTTTCCTTCCTATTTTCTTATCCAACTTCAGCATCACCTGTTGTCTGTCCTTGGAAGGTGCCTCGGTGGGGACCGTGGCTCACGCGGGGTGGCCTGGCTGGCAAGGAGGAGGCAAAGGCAATGAGGAGATGAAGATGTGGGCTTCCACTGGCTTTGCTTTGCTTTTGCCGGCAGCAGCCCAGGAAATCCCGCCTAGAGACACCCCAGGTTGGGGAATCATGGGCTAAAAATCAACAGTTGTAAAAAATATGAAATGCTTATTCTTAGGCACAGTGGGAGCAGCTTGATCTCACCTGCAGCCTGGTTACTTTGTGTACTGAATGTGCCCTGCCAGCTGTGAGGGCTTTACTGCGGGTTTCATGGATTTTTATGTGGAAATTATTGTTATGTTTAATCCTCCAGCTTCTGGAGCCACGTGATTACATGAGGTTCTGAGCTTCAGTTTTTTTCTTCTTTACATTAAATTGAGCCTCCAGCCTCCTGTTTGTGCCTTCACGCACAGACACAGCCACAGACACTAAAGGCTTAAGGAAGGAAGGAAAACCAAGCAGGAACCCAGCATGTATTATTAAAGCCTTGTGGTTTTCAGGGCAGAATTGTGATTTATCGATGCTCAGCTTTGGCATGTTGAAAACTAATCTCTGCTCTGATTAATGCAAGAGCTGAGGCAGGAGTGAAATATCCGGGGAGAGAGGAGCTTCAGCGGGGGACACAGAGCTCTGGCTGTCCCCAGGAACAGGCAGGAGCAGGGCCGAGCAGGATGCTGAGCTCCCCATTGCTGCTGCACCTCGTTTCCCTCTTTTCTGATTAGAGAAAACATCTGGGGAGAAAAAGCAGGTGCTGCAAGTGAGCGGCTCTGCTGGGCAGGGAGGACCTGCTGGGCAGTGGGTCTCCGCCGGTGGCCAGGGGAGGATGGAGGGGCTGGGGGGGGGCACCAGGAACTGGCACCGTGCCACGAGCAGAACCTCTGCTTATAGCCACCAGTTTTAACACTCAGATGTGAATGGGGAGTGGGGAGGGTCAGGAAATTTTTCCATTTCGGGCTGTGAATGCTGCAGCCAAACCCCAGGATTAGCAGTGGAAAGGGAATCAGCCGGGACTGGTGGCTGCTGGGCGCTGGCTCAGGACCCTCTGGCATCGCTGGGCCAGTGCCAGCCCAGAGTGCGGCTTCGCCCGCCTCACAGGGGCCGTGCAGGGCAGCGGGGGAGAGCTCTGGGTTATGAGCAGAGGCAGCACCAACCCTGTCCAGCAACTGGTAAAACAAATGATCCCCTCGTGGTCCCTGGGCTCTGCGGCCAGGGCTGATGGATGCTCTCTTCCGGAATGCCAGGCTCCCATTTGCTTTCTGCTCTCTGTTTTTGTTCCTAACATCAGTGCAACGAGGGAGAAAAAGGAAGGAATGAAAGCTCTACAGCTCCTTTCAGACAGTAAAAGAAATCCCGTCCAGTTGAAAAACTAATTAAGAAACATCACTTCTTCAAAGGCCAGAATTGGAAACAGCCGCGTGGAGACATAATGGGATTAACGTGGATCAGGGGATTACAGGCGGCCAGGACAGCGACGCTGCGGCCCCACACATCACCACTGGCCCTCGATGGTGGAACAGGACAAAACCAAAACGCTTCAATAAGATGAAAAGCCAAAGGGATGTGCTGGAAATAACGAGTCAGCCGCGGTGAGGGTGAGGAGCTGGGCAGCCCCCGGCCCCCGGCACAGTGGCCGCAGCCGCCTGGGTGCTGTGGGACGGGGCTTCACATCCGACGCCTTTCCCCAAATACATGGAAAAAAGCAAATGTTGCCTTTCCCTCCGGGCGAGAGGCCAGGGCAGCCCCGATTGCTTCCTTGTCCCGCCGCAGCCGGTAATTAACCCTCAGCAATGGTCACCGGTGACGGCGTGACCCCTCCACCGAGCCCACACACCCGGCCGGGGTCACCGCCGGTGCCACGGGATGGAGAACAGCAGCTCGAGGTGGGGCAGTGGAACAGGAGCAGCCGTGAAATCCTTTGAGGCTGTAAAGCCAGCAGCAGGGACTCGCTGTCAGTGTCAAAGGAATATTGTCCCTGCTGGAAACCCCTGGGCAGCACAAGTGCCAATTAGGAAACATCTGTTCCTCCTGGTCCAGGCGGGCTGTGAGCGAGAGCATGGCAACGTAATGGGATTAAAATATATCACCGGATTAGGGCAGTGCTGCGCAGATCAGCGGCCATGGATGTTCTTAGGAAATCGGGGAAAAAAGGAAAAGCAAATTTGTCTCTTCAATATGGACATGTTTCTTTTTTACTTGTACCTTATGTACTGGTGCCAGACCTTCTCTCTGCGCTGTTCAGTTCAACTAAAAAGACAGCCTGAGCTGAGTTTAAGCAATTTTAGATGAAATGGCTACGTGAGCAGCTGGTCCCTCTGGTCCTCACTGCTGCCACTGTGGCTGTGGCTGCAGGACAGGAAAAGCGGCCTTACCTGGGTTCCTGGGTATAATACAGTGCCTGTCACCTCTGTACATGTTGGAAGGTGTGTAGTGAGCTGGATTTGGTCCCTTTGGCAGAGCTTTGGGGTCCAGTGGTGGTGGGAGGCTGCAGGAGCGGGGCTGTGTCTGGAGCATCCCTTTGAGCAGCAGCACAAGGTTCTTCCCCTCAGGCTGTGTCCTCTGCTCATAACACGAGGCCTACAGAAAAACCCTGAGCAAAGCATCAGGAAAGATGCTCAAGGTAGGGAGAGAAAAATGATCAGAGCAAGAGAGAGACCTGCATCATACCCCACGGCCCCTGCTCACAGCGTGCAGCCCACCCGCCCCTTCCTGCACATGGGGCCACCCTGGGATCCCCCATTGCTCGCACCCTGGGCACAGCTCGGCTGGTTTGGGGGTTCCCATCCCTCCTACCACCCCACCCAAGAGTTCTACCAGCCATGGGGCACCGCAGCCCCGCAGACAATAGGGACATTCTTCAGGAAACCAAACCAATAACGCGGAGAGCCGCCCGCTATTTTGGGACTTCATGTGCTCTAAGGCAAATGTCATTGGTGTGTAGCATCCATTTAGGGAGCCGCGTAATGAAGTCGTGCATCATGAGGAGGGACCTGCTCGCTTAGCAACCTTCTCTGCGTGTGACGTCTTCCCCTGCAGGACGGGATTGCTCCTTCGCCAGCCCAAGCACAAAATGCCGCTCACAGCTGCTGTAAGAGGGGCTTTGAACTCAAAGACTCTGTAGCCCCCACCAGCACCAAATTCCTGAGGTGGGCTTGTGCCCCCGGTCAGAGCCCAGGCAGCCTCTGTGCTGTGAGGGGTTTGGGTGCTGCGAGCCCCTGACCTACACCCGTAACTGTGTGCGCTGCCTTCCCAACAGAGCCCTCGGCTCCCTCAGGGGTGGAAGAAGCTGGGGTACTGTGATGGGGGTACCCATCACAGAGCCCTTTCATTTTGAGGGCTGAACGGGACAGCTGCCACCTCAGTTCCCATGGAGAGCTTCCTCACTGCCGTCCATGCCGCTGCAGATTTTGGATGTGTCTCACGGGGAGGCGAGTGGGTGCAGGGGTTCACTGGGTGTACTGGGCATACTGGGTGCTCCGATGCTCTGTGTGCATTGGGTGTTCTGGTGTGCTGGATGTACTGGGTGCTCTGGGGAGTCTGGGTTTGCTGGACACTCTAGGTTTTCTGAGTGCTCTGGGCACAGGCTGGCAGCAGGATGAGGACAGGGAGAGAGAGGATGGCTGTATCGCACAGGGGGAATGTCTGTCCTGGCTCTCTCCAGGTTTCCGGATGATAAGCAATTACGGGAGAGATTTACAGCAGATTAAGTCAGAAAGCAAAGTCCATTATCTGCCCAGATGAGCTCCAAAGGTAGAGGCCGTGTGGAATGAGAAATGGGGCACTTTAACCGTTACCATCCCTCGGGGCACCGACCTGGGCTCCGAAGGACAATGGCTCTGCTCCTGCAGGGAGGGTGGCTGCTGCCATCCACACGCTGCCATTCCCTTCCCACAGTAACGGCATTTTGGTGCCTGAATTTGCTCTGATTCCCTTATGGAATGTATGTTGCTTCTAGGGGATCTGCTACTCCCTTCCATTGGAGGTGCCTCTTCCAAGCCCCCAGGGTCAAGCTGAGTTGCAGATGCTAAATCCATGGGAATGCATTTTAGCAGAAAGATGCTTTTGAGGTCACTGAGGGTTTATTGACTGTGCTTTTTGATGTGTAAATCTCTCTGTGCATTGTCCCTGTTCCCCCGAGCAGGCTGTCCTGGGGGACCTGCAGCCACCCGGGTGGACGTGCCCACTGACCCACTCATGGACAGCCCCGTGGCCACTCCCATGCGCCTCGGGGAGTGGCCTCACTGGAACCACGTTCCCTCAGCTGTGAAATGAAGGTAATTTACTGGTGTGCTTTACAAGGGCACTGAGAGAGAAGATTAATTGTTTGGCATATGGGACTGCAGATAGGATGGGTTATGATCCTGCAGATCCTTCTGTTCTGCTGTTTCCCTGTGCAACGGGAGCACGGCTCTGCTCCACAGTGACCACGGGCTCCTTTCCCCCACGACCTTTCCCCCAGCCTCACTCCAGACCAGACAGCCATGGATTTGGGTGCTGGCACAAGGGCAGATCCAGAACCCTAGGGATGGCACAACTGGTGGCCCTGGTGACCTCAAGCCTGACATGCAAAGGGCAGCCCAGTCCCAGCATCTGCGTGTGGGGTGATGACGCAGCTGAGGCACCGGCTGCCACACGACCCTTTGGTGTTGGGATTAAACTTGACACTTAGAGCCCGAAAATCTGCTTAAGGGAAAGCTGGCATAAATCTGAGTGTCGCCAGGACGTGCGTTGCGGACTGGGGTCAGACCCCTCCCTGCACCCTGGATAATCTCAGGCTGGTGCCTGTGGCCGGTGTCCCCACAGCTGGCACAGTGGGACACCCCTCTGCACACCCCACAGTCCCCAGGAGAAAACTTCTGGTGTGGGATGATGCCAGGGGCCTGCAGATGGGCAGCAGCTATCCCTGCCGTGGCCAGGCCCTGGCCCTTCCCTGTGGGAGGGGTGTCCCTGGTGGCTTTGCCCCCTCAGTCCCTGGGGATGCAGGACCAGAGCTCCACCACACTCCTGCTCCCTGCTGGCTCCTTCCTGATGCAGATGCTTTCCTGAGAATCGCCTTGCCCTGTCACCAGCTCCCGTCCCTTGGCATTCCTGCAGGAGCTGTGTCCCAGCTTTGCTGGCCCATCACCTTGCTGGGGTGCTCTTTCCACTCCCTCTGTGACAGTCCTGGGGGTGTTAGCTGCAGCATCAGGAATTCTGGGGGGGAGGCAGTACCCTTGCCTGTGCTGGTGGCTCTCGGGTGCAGCACAGCTCCTCTGGGACCTTGGGACAGCAAAATGAGTTGTCACTGTCATCTCCCACTGAACTCGAGCAGGCAGTAATGAAGGCTGCTGAGCACACACTTCTTCCTAAATTACCTTATTTATTCAGGGAATCAGATGCCGCAGTCTTTCATGGCTTCTTATGAGGCTCGGATCTTGTGGGATGCGAGGCTATTAATAGGAGCCAATCTTTCCCCTTCTTCTTCTCCAGGCTAAAGGCAGAAGAATTCAAACAAGGGCCCTTTTGATGTGACAGAAGTCCAAATAAACTCCACGCCATTTTCATCTCAAGCTGGCAGCACATTCCCATGTTTCTGGTGGGGTTTCCCTGGGTGAGGGCTGGACCCACAGCACCTGGGTGCCCTGGAACCGGGCGCCTGAGGTGGAGAAGCAGTCTGTGGTGCCCCTTCCAGTGACACAGCCCTCATCTGTGGAGACATCAGGTGCCCAGAGCCAGCACAGAGACCAGACGGGTGAGACTGGATCCAGGTGAATGATCAGCCAGGGCAGCAAATGCCAATTTGCGTGTAAACAGACTGAGCACAAAAAGCCAGGGAAGAGAAATAACTAGAAAGCATTTACCACATAACAGACTTGTTTCCAAGGAGCAGATTTTGAAGGTTTCCCGCAGGCAGCCTCGCTGGCGCTCTAGGGGAATTTCAGTCCCACACCCTCCAGCTTCTGACCCGCTCCCACCGTGGTGGGTTTGGCACCTCCCCTGCCAGAACGAGCCCTGCACTATCCCAGAGCTGACCATGTCCTGATCCACTTCTGTGATGGGCAGTGAAAATCCCGGGAGAGCAGGGCTCTCGTTTTCAGCACTGCACGATTTACCTTCCATGGACACTGTGACAGAATCTGAATTACCTTCTGCCATTTCAATATCTGCACAGTTGTTGGGTTTTCTGCTTCTGTCCATCAAAATTTATAGCTAAATTAGGCAATTATTGATTTTTTCCCCCTTAATCGAGTTACATTCAAGCCAGCCTGTGGAACAGCAAATGCTCAATGGGTCCCTCTTGACATCTGTTTGTCTGATCAATCTGTGCAGGGAAAATGCTCCTTCAGTGCCCACTGACATCCCACAGTGATGAACGGGAACACTTTGATTTTTTTTTTAGGGCTTTGAGACATTTGCTGTTCCTGTTCTCTTTGAGTTTATTTGTTTTAATTTGTAACAACACACTTTGTTGTTTTTGTTTGTGGAGTTCTTGAAGATGTGTCAGTCCTGAGCTGGGGGATGCAAGGAAGGGGCCCTGTGACCCAGGAGGGTGGTCTGTGAAGGGTCACTGCCTACTGTACCTGGCTCATCCACATGCTGCTCCTGTGTTTTTGAAGCTTGCACTGGCCAGGTGAGAGGGTGATGCTTCTTTATTTAGATGTGTGCGTGGTGGGAGGGGAAAGTGTTTCGTCACCACACTCAGTTTTAGTAACATCCCTGTGTGTGCTTTGAAGGGGTCACAGCCGAGACTTCCAGGCTGCAGCTGGCAAGGCACGGACTGAGGAGGGAGGTAGCACCAGGACATGGCTATGTGGCATGTCAGGGTAAGAAAATGTGCAGAGGAAAATGTCTGAAAGATATTTTTATTACAATAGTGTGATGCAATTGCAAGTGGGGGCCCGAGACCTCTCGTGCCTGTGTTTTCTCATGCAAGACTTTATAGACGTTGCACGACTTTCAACTCTGCTCTTATCTCTGCCCCCAGAGGACATTATTACTGCTAGTCTGACTATGCCAGTATGAATGTTTGATGGTGAATAATATTTTTGAGAATTGAATTACCACTTGTTTCCTAATTAAAACCCAACCTCCTCATCATGTCAGCTATTTGCAAAAAGGAACGTGATGACGATAAGCTACACCGAGGCTTTACCTTTCTGAGGTGGCTGAAGTACCTTTGTTAAGAGTATTCAGGAGAAAGCTGGAGGAATCTATAGAGATGCAGAGGAGCCCCCATGTTTTTCCAGGAGGCTAAAGCTGTGGAACTCCCCTCCTCTGGAGAATTAGGGTGCCTAATGCAAGGGCACTGCGAGGGCAGAGGCTTCTTCTGTAAAACTGCTCCTTCTGGAATAGACAGTGACTAAAAGCAGCAGCAGAAATGGCCATTAATTACTCTATTTGTTTTCCACATTGCCTCTCACTGCTTATTAGCGCAGCATTAAGGAGATGGGATGCAACCCCAGCCTGGGTGCGGATGCTGCAGAGGAATGCCTGTGGGATTGGCATGGACTGTGGGAGGAGAGGGGCCAAAGCCCCCCCCAGGGCATGGCAAAGCAGAGAATTTGACAGGTAAAGGGGACAGTGAGGCTGTTTCCTTGGGATGTGGGGCTAACACCATCCCTCTCCATCGTGTCCACTCGGCTGAGCGCAGTGGGGGTGAGGCTGACTGCTGCAGGGAGGGATGGGGGGGACGTGGGGGCCTGAGGAGGGATAGCATTGCCCCACTTTTTCCAGGAATAGTTTGTATTTACTCCTCTCCTACTGAGAAGTGCCTCTGGGCTCTTCACCGTTGCTGCCTAATGAATCCTCACACAACCTCGTTAAGCAGGAGCTGCTTCCCCTCCAGGTAACCCTGCACTTGGGAGCTGATTTGGAACACTGGGGAGTGTGGTGAAAGGGGTTCTGCCCTCTTCCCTTAATTCAGCCACCCCAGACAATGCTGCCAGAAGTGGAGGAAACATCAAAACATAACCTTTCTGCTTGGCTATAAACAACCCACAGAGTCTGGTCCAGTTGGGATCCATCACTGATAAACTATCTTCCCCTGGTGCTGCCAGGGAAGAGCAAGGAACTTGCTCTCTCTGTAGACAGCAGTATCCCATGGAGGGAACTGAGATAAACACTCCTTAATGCTGTTAATCCCAACCTATGAGCATTTTGGGAAATACATTATAAATATTAGTAAAAATAGTACTAAAAAGTAGAATTTAATAATCTTCTATGTCTACATTCCCCTCGAGGTATGTTATTGGCATCAACCATGCATAGAGCAGGGATCTTATTTGATATAGGATTGGTCACAAGGAGGGCAGCAGGATGGATGTGCCTCTGTCCTGGTGTAACATGTTGCACCATTATCTGGATGGGATGGTGTTAATGTAGGATGCACTAATAAATGTATGATAACCTCATTACTCTCTGTAACATCAACTGTCATCCTGTGAAGCAGAGCAGGGCATAAGTAAACATTTAAATCTTATACAGATGATAGGAGGAACTCGCTCCTTGGAAGGAAGGAGCAGCAAGGGGAGGTTGGTTTCTTGGCTCTGAAGTGGTTGCACATGAACCCTGGCACTCCAGCCCAGCCAGGCCTCAAGACAGGCTTAAACTGATTGAGCAGTATCAATCACCATCCACAGAAATGTCAGGAGATACTTAAATGCATTCAGAGTGTATCGTATTCTGACCTCTGCTAACCCTGGCATCGATTAACTCTGGGTTTCCTTTACCTGGGGGAATCCCAAGGCAGGCATAAAGCACTGTTTATAAACACACGCAAACACCAAAACCAACACAGGTGGCATAAAACAACACAAAAGAACAGCACAAACATGGCCTGGGATACAACACAGGCTAAAGAAAACTGCAGTCTTGCACTTGGGGAGTTGAACTTCCCTGCAAAGGAGGAGGCTGGCACTGCCTGTTCTACTTGTTTTGGCTTCCACTTGATTCCACTCTGTAATTAAAAAATGCTCATCTCAGTGACCTTGAAAATACTGGAATATATCACTAAAAAATTATGTATTTTACACACTAGAGGTGTTTATACATTAGAGGTGTTTACATGCTAGAGGTGAGCATGAATAGCCAGAGCTGTGCTGCCCAGGGTGGCTGCAGGGATATTACACTACTTCCAACTGCACTGCAATTACACTTGGGAAATAAATGGTGCAGAGAACACCTTTTCTTATAACCCACCTCCACTCTGGTGCCAGCTGCTGCTGCCACATCAGCACTGATGGAAACCCAAAAGCAGAAAGAAGAAAACAAGTTCCTTAACTTGGTTGGCTGTCTTCCTGACTTCCTAGAAACTGTCAGCGGGAATGTCTTTGATGTGTACACAACAATAATATCCAGATAAAAAGGTGAAAATGTGGCACAGGAATAAATAGGAGAGCATTGGGAACCCTAAGTGGCATTTTGGTGACTTCTATTGCTGTCACCAGCACAGTAAAGCCATTTAAATATCTCAGCAAACCTGGGCCCTACTCCTCTGGGCAGAGAGGGTTTGTTTGCCTGAGCTTGGGGTGTTTGGCAACACCATCAGGTGAGCACTGAGATCCTCCTTGTGGAGCTGTTGCTTCTGCAGGGTCACGTTTCAGGAAATGAAACCCGGCTCTTTCCATGGAAATATCAGTGAGTGATGGGCAGAGAGGCTGCAGGAGCCAAACCCTGGGAGTCCCCTCGGAAGAGCTGGCAAAAGGCACGTGTCTGCTCACGTAATCAGGCTAAGGATGTGGTGAGGGTGGCAAATAGTTACTCGTGGCTAAACAGAATATTCCTTAGAACAGCAGAGCCAAACACTTTTGGACCTGTCACTAGACAATGCCAGCCTTTCTCACTAACACAAACATTTTAAAGCTCTAAAACGATCCCACAGATGAGGCACAGACCGTGGGTTTTTCCTTGGTGGATTACGCCAGAGCAGAGGCCATCATGTGTACTGATGTATTTACATGTATTCTGACGTACTTATTTAATTAGACAGTAATTCTGCAGGTGTTAATGAGGGTGTGCAGCTGTAGGAGCCTGGATGGCTTCACAGCCACCGTGGGACCTCTCAGGAGTGTAGGGTTGAGCAGGACTGCTCTGCCAGGCTCAAGGAGAGGCACCATGGAAAGGACTTGGAAAGGACCTGAAATCATCGTGTCTGGGGGCAATATCTCTCCCACCACATGCCTGCAAGTGAAGAGCCCACGCAGAGGCACTGGAATAAACTTTGCAGTGGGAGCCCTGAGTCTGAGCTGAGCCTGAGGAGTCACAGGAACCATGCCAGCCCCAGTGTTCACTGCCAGCCCAGAGGATTTCAAGAGATAAAAATACCCCTTTCCATCTCAGCTCAGCTCAGGGAAACCTTTAAACAGGGCTGGTGGGAGACTTCACCCCGAGCTACCAGGAGGGACACGCCCCAGGTCCTTCCCCGTTTCCTTCCACTCATCTGGACACCCTGAGCCTCAGCTCTGCTCTGTGGCCACTGGAGGAGAAGAAACCTTCCCCATTGGATCTGTTCAACTGAAAAATGTTGGCCTAAATTAACATTTTTAACAAAAAGCAGGTTCTCAGACGGTTCATAATGAGCCACATGGTGAAATCCTCCCAGCTGTATACTCTACCTTGCTTTAATCAGATCATTAACTTTCATAAAGATGTAGGCAGGAGGAGTGGCGGCACTTGAAAAGAGCTCAAAACATGCTGAGTTTCAAACTTCAGACTTGTCATTGACTTAGCCTTTCATTGAGCCAATTATTTATGACATATTTGATGAAATTCAGAAAAGAAGGCAGTTGAAATCTGCATATCTGCTTGGCTGCAGTGGAGCTACTACTACATTAAGGAGGAATACGAGCGAGGAGCTCTGCTGGAGCAGAGGACACCTGGGTGCCTCGCTTTGCATGATTATTTGCCTGCAAGTGGTTCAGTGAGCAATAATGGGGTGTCACACAGATGAATTTGTTTGTATCCTGTTTTTCTTATGAATACGTTTTAATAAACTATGAGGAAATTAATTCTAAAGATATGCCTTTGACTGGGTGCTGATGTTTGCAGGCAGCCATCGCACTCCTCGCCCCATGTGCCCGGTGTTGGCTCTGGTGTTCCCCTTCTGCAGAACCAAAGAACCACAGAGTGCTTTGGGTTGGAAGGGGGCCTTCAAGGTCATTTAGTCAACCCCCCCTGCCATATGCAGAGACACCTTTCACTAGATCAGGTTGCTCCAAGCCCCATCCAACCTGGCCTTGGACACTTTCTGGGACGGGGCAGCCACAGCTGCTCCGGGCAACCCGTGCCAGGGCCTCCCCACCCTCACAGGATGGAATCCCCCACCGTGTCCGAGACCCCGAACCCCGGGACCCTCGCGCTGTCCTCGGGGGCCGGGACCGTCTCCTCTCGGTGCGGGGTCAGCCCGGGCCGCGGCCGCTGCCCCGCTCCGGCCCCCCCCCC